>NC_091348.1:4814127-4919127 GCF_038502225.1 Cherax quadricarinatus
TCTGGATCTCTGGCAAGTGTCCCATGTTCATTGAATTGCTGTAGATTTTATATAGTGATTCGGACAGTGCTTGTACTTCTTCTTGAGAATGCATAGTGACACCTTGTCAGGTTCCACTTCCTTTGATGTATCCAACTCCATTAAAAGTTTTTTTTACCTCTTCCCCTGTTGTGTGTACGGTCCAGTACCTGATAGTGCCTTTTTTCCCATGGCTTTCTGACATTGTCCATGTGTCCACTGAGAAGACCTCTTTAAATCCTTTGTTCAGCACTTAGCAGATTTCCTTGTCATTTTCCTGGAGCTCTGCTCCTTCCATCTTCAGTCGAATTACCTGGTCTTTTACTGCCTCTTTTTATGATGTTGCTGTAAAGTAATTTTGGTTCAGACTTATCCTTGGTTACTACATCATTCTCAAATTATAGTTCAGCCTCTCTCCTTAACCTTGTATATTCATTTCTGACTTATAAACTCACTTCTCTGTTCTCGTCTGCCCGTGGCTTTCTGTAGTTTTATTCATGATCTGATGTAACTCTTTTTTGCCTCTCTTTGGTTGAACTAAAGGCTCTCTTTGGTTGAACTAAAGGCTCTCTTTGGTTGAACTAAAGGCTCTCTTTGGTTGAACTAAAGGCTCTCTTTGGTTGAACTAAAGGCTCTCTTTGGTTGAACTAAAGGCTCTCTTTGGTTGAACTAAAGGCTCTCTTTGGTTGAACTAAAGGCTCTCTTTGTCTTTTCTCTTTCCCGTTCTTCTTCTAGGTATGAAGTTTTCCTCTACCACTTCCCAACTATGTGCTTCATCATCTTGTCCACTTACTTTCCGTCTAGTCCTTCTTTCCACAGTAGCGCATTCATGAATTATCTCAGTCCTGCAGAGTTTCCTCTTACAATGTTTAGTTTCTCACACCTTCCATTTGCCAATCTTTCCCCTATGTTTAATTCCACAAGGTACTCCCAGTTCAGTAATGTATAGTCACTGGATGGTTACTGGTTCACTAACGTATGGTTACTGGTACCCAGAAGGATCATGGGTTCTGTTTCTCCTATATCTGATGCAGTAAACACCAGGTACATCCTTACTGATACATCAACTCTTTCTCTTGTCACATCCTTAACATGCTTGCACATAAAGTTTTTCCCTGAGCACCTCCATCAGCTTAGCCTTCCATGTTTCCAGTCCATCATGTTGGTTCCAGTTCTCCCAATCTATTTCTTTATGGTTGAAATTACCCATGATAAGTAACTTTGCCTTTGCCCTATGTGCACTCCTGGTTGCTTCAGCTATAAGGTCAACAGTCGTTCTGTTGTTGTCTTCATAATCCTTCAGTGGTCTCCTGTTGTTAGGTGGCGGGTTGTATATCACGAGAGCCACTACTTTGGGTCCTCCTGTTATTAACTGAACTCACTTTGAAGCCGTAATTCTTTAGTCTGTTTATCCCTCTCACCGCTTTTAAAACCACTGATTTCTGGTTAAAAATGCCACTCCTTTCCCTTCCCTGTTACCTATCCAGCTGGAAAAATAGCGTCTGATATCATGTTAGTTTTGTTAGCTAGAATGTCTGGAGTTGCCTCAGCTATTCCATCCTTCAGCTCATCACTCTTCTTTGATAACCCATCTACACTGGTGTACCTCTTAGTGTATTTTTCCCTATCATACTTAGGTTTGTATTGTGTTTTTCCTTTACGTGTTACCCGACAGAAATGTGGGAGGTGTTTGGCCATGGATAGGGTAGCAGGCAGGGAAGGGGAAGGGAAAAGGAATGTGGAGAAGGGAGATAGATGAGGAGTTGGTGTTAATGTTGATGGGGAAGGGAAGCGTAAGGTGGCCAAGAGTTGGGAAAGCTTGGGTTATGTCTGGAGGAATTCTGTGAGCTTGGGTGCTCCAGCCTCTTGGCCCCCTCGTCTGTTGTTTTGCTCCATGCTTGTCGGGTTTTATGTAATCCCTCAGCTGGTCTCTGTTGCTTTTTTGTCTTGAACAAGGTATACACGCCGTACTTTTCTGTCATAATATCCTGTTCTGAGATACGAGCTACTATCAAAAAGTTCCCATACTCGAATTTTCACGCGTTGCATGGGTGAAATATGACGGCGGCATAGATCATGCTGCGCAGTATACTTTTTGTGAAGTAGCATAGTGAGTTTCATTGCGGTCCGTCGTTACATGAGGCTAAACGGGCATTTTTTGTCTTATTGTCAGTGTTTTGTTGCGATTTTTGTACAAGGATGATATACAATACCGACAAGATGAAAATTAGACACATGTGCAACATCTGGGTATCTTTGTTGTAGACGTTTCGCCATCCAGTGGCTTTATCAATACAGGTTCTAGGATATAACTGAAAGATAAGAACTATATATATAAAAGATGAGGTAATCAGTCCCTCAGCCTTGGTACTGGTGTGAAGAGCACCGTAGTCGTGAAGATTCAGAATCTTCACGACTACGGTGCTCTTCACACCCGTACCAAGGCTGAGGGACTGATTACCTCATCTTTTATATATATAGTTCTTATCTTTCAGTTATATCCTTGAATTTGTATTGATAAAGTCACTGGATGGCGAAACGTCTACAATAAAGATACCCAGATGTTACACATGTGTCTAACTTGCAATTTTTGTAAAAGAAAGAACAACGTGTGTGTGTGGAATTCTCTTTCTTGCTCCGTAAGTGAAACTCACAAAATGTTTCAACAATTATTTGGTGATGAAGTAATGTGTTGTACACAGTGTTTTGAATGGTTTTCTCATGTCAAAACAGGACGAACATCAGCTGAGGATGATGAACACTCTGGTCATCCATCAAAGTGAAAAACAGACATCAATATTGTAAAAAGTGAGGAAGGATACTCACAAAAATCTTTGTCGGAGTATCCAGGATATTGCAAGTGCTATAGGAATTTCTTACGAGTTGTGTCAAAATTTGAACATGAGGCGAGTGGTTGCAAAGTTCGTGCCCCGCTTGCTGGCTCAAGACCAGAAAAACCATCTTTTTTTTTGGCCAAAAACAACATGCAGTGGTCCCCCACCCTCTGTATTACCCAGATCTAGCCCTCGGTGACTTCTTTCTCTTTCCAAAAATTAAAAATGGCAATCAAACGGCGGCGAATTAACGAAGTAGAATCACAGGCCACACAAGAGGCCGTTGGGAAAGAAGAATCCCAGAAATGTTTGGAGAAGTGGCAGAGGTGTTGGGATCAGTGTATAGCTTCCTAAGGAGAGTACTTCCAGGGAAACAACTTCATTTAGGTGATCAGGTAAGCCAATATATTTTTTTCAGCAGTCTGGGAACTTTTTGATAACACCTTGTATATGGGATCAGAAACATAATTTGATAGGGTGCTGTTTGCCTTGGAAGATCCTTCCAATCACCTGAAAATCTGCCACCTGCACAGCCTCTTAAAGTCTTGAAATGCACTTGATGGTCGAAATAACCTCACACTTCACGTCTTCCTATCTCCTTCTTCCTGGGCCTCTTCCACCTTCATGCAACCCTCACGTCATCTATGTGCCTCCTCTCCCTTTTTCCTATTGCCTTTCCTTCTAGATATTTTTATGTTTTTAGCATTTCCTTTGAAGTCACTTTTATTACCTCTTCGCGTTCCTATTTTCAGGGAGCATGTGTGTGTGTGTGTGTGTGTGTGTGTGTGTGTGTGTGTGTGTGTGTGTGTGTGTGTGTGCGTGTGTGTGTGCGTGTGTGTGTTTCACTCACCTAATTGTACTCACCTAATTGTACTCACCTAATTGTACTCACCTAATTGTGGTTGCAGGGTCGAGATACAGCTCCTGGCCCCGCCTTTTCACTGATCGCTGCTAGATCCTCTCAGTCTCTGCTCCCTGAACTTTGTCATACCTCGTCTTAAAGCTATGTATGGTTCCTGCCTCCACTACATCACTTGCTAGACTATTCTACTTCCTGACAACTCAATGACTGAAGAAGTACTTCCTAACATCCCTTTGACTCGTCTGAGTCTTCAGCTTCCAGTTGTGACCCCTAGTTTCTATGTCCCGTCTCTGGATCATCCTGTCTCAGTCCACCTCATCTATTCCACGCAGTATTTTGTATGTCGTTATCATGTCTCCAATGACCTTCCTGTCATCCAGCGTCGTCAGGCCGATTTCCTTCAACCTTTCTTGGTAGGACATTACCCTGAGCTCCGGCACTAACCTTGTTACAAACCTTAGTATTTTCTCTAATTTCTTGACGTGTTTGACTATGTGTGGTTTCCAAACTGGTGTTGCATACTCCAGTATGGGCCTGATGTACACAGTGTACAGTGTCTTGAACGATTCCTTCTTAAGGTGTGTGTGTGTGTGTGTGTGTACTCACCTATTTGTACTCGCCTATTTGTGGTTGCAGGGGTCGAGTAACAGCTCCTGGCCCCGCCTCTTCGCTGATTGCTACTAGGTCCTCTCTCTCCCTGCCCCATGAGCTCTATCATACCTCGCCTTAAAACTATGTATGGTTCCCTCCTCCACTACGTCACTTTCTAGGCTATTCCACGGCCTGACTACTCTATGACTGAAGAAATACTTCCTAACATCCCTTTGATTCATCTGAGTCTTCAACTCCCAATTGTGACCTCTTGTGTCTGTGTCCCTTCTCTGGAACATCCCGTCTTTGTCCACCTTGTCTATTCCGCGCAGTATTTTATATGTCGTTATCATGTCTCCCCTGGCGCTCCTGTCCTCCAGTGTCGTCAGGCCGATTTCCCTCAACCTTTCTTCGTAGGACAATCCCCGTAGCTCTGGGACTAGTCTTGTTGCAAACCTTTGCACTTTCTCTAATTTCTTGACGTGCTTGACTAGGTGTGGATTCCAAACGGGTGCTGCATACTCCAGTATGGGCCTGACGTAAATGGTATACAGAGTCTTGAACGAATCCTTACAGAGGTATCGGAACGCTATCCGTAGGTTTGCCAGGCGCCCGTATGCTGCAGCAGTTATCTGATTGATGTGCGCCTCAGGAGATATGCTCGGTGTTATACTCACCCCTAGATCTTTTTCCTTGAGTGAGGTTTGCAGTCTTTGGCCATCTAAACTATATTGTGTCTGCGGTCTTCTTTGCCCTTCCCCAATCTTCATGACTTTGCATTTGGCAGGGTTAAATTCAAGGAGCCAGTTGCTGGACCAGGCTTGTAGCCTGTCCAGGTCTCTTTGTAGTCCTGCCTGATCCTCATCCGATTTGATTCTTCTCATTAACTTCGCATCATCTGCAAACAAGGACACTTCTGAGTCTATCCTTTCCGTTATGTCGTTCACATATACCAAGAACAGCACAGGTCCTAGGACTGACCCCTGTGGAACCCCGCTTGTCACAGGCGCCCACTCTGACACCTCGTCGCGTACCATGACTCCCTGTCAGGTATTTTCTGATCCATTGCAGTGCCTTTCCTGTTATGTGTGCCTGATCCTCTAGCTTTTGCAGTAACCTCTTGTGAGGAACTGTGTCGAAGGCCTTCTTGCAGTCTAAAAATATGCAGTCGATCCACCCCTCTCTCTCTTGTCTTACTTCTGTCACCTTGTCATAAAACTCTAGTAGGTTTGTGACACAGGATTTTCCTTCCCTGAAACCGTGCTGGTTGTCAATTATACACTTGTTTCTTTCCAGGTGCCCCACCACTCTCCTCCTGATGATCTTCTCCATGACCTTGCATACTATACACGTTAGTGATACAGGTCTGTAGTTTAGTGCCTCATGTCTGTCTCCCTTTTTAAAAATTGGGACTACATTTGCCATTTTCCATACCTCAGGGAGTTGCCCAGTTTCAAATGATGTGTTGAAGATCTTTGTTAATGGCTCAAACAATATCTCTGCTCCCTCTTTAAGGATCCATGGAGAGATGTTGTCTGGTCCCACCGCCTTTGAGGTGTCAAGTTCGCATAGCAGCTTCTTCACCTCCTCCTTGGTTATATGTACCTCATCCAGCACTTGCTGGTGTGCCCCCCTGTTCTGATTTCTTGGAGTCCTACTGGTTTCCACTGTAAATACTTCTTTAAATCTTGTGTTGAGCTCCTGACATACCTCTTGGTCGTTTCTTGTGAATTCCCCATCACCCTTCCTCAGTCTGATTACCTGGTTCTTGACTGTTGTTTTCCTCCTGATGTGGCTGTACAACAGCTTCGGGTCAGTCTTTACTTTTGATGCTATGTCATTTTCATATTGTCTCTGAGCCTCCCTTCTTATCTGTGTATATTCGTTTCTGGCTCTTCGGCTGATTTCTTTATTTTCCTGAGTTCTCTGTCTTCTGTACCTTTTCCATTCTCTAGTACACCTAGTTTTTGCCTCCCTACACTTTTGGGTGAACCAAGGACTCGTTCTGTTCTTCCCATTATTTCTGTTTCCCTTGGGAACAAACCTCTCCTCTGCCTCCTTGCATTTTGTTGCTACATAGTCCATCATTTCTTGTACTGGTTTTCCTGTCAGTTCCCTCTCCCACTGAATGTCTTGAAGGAAGTTCCTCATGCCTGAGTAATTCCCCCTTTTGTAGTTTGGTTTTTCCCAGCCTATTCCTGCTACTCTCTCCACTTGGAGCTCAACTATGTAGTCGAAGCACAGAACCACATGATCACTAGCTCCCAGGGGCCTTTCATACATGATACCCTCGATGTCCGAACTACTCATGGTGAATACAAGGTCCAGCCTTGCTGGTTCATCCTCTCCTCTCTCTCTGGTAGTGTTTCTAACATGTTGATGCATGAGGTTTTCCAGTACCACATCCATCATCTTGGCTCTCCATGTTTCGGGACCCTCATGGGGCTCCAGGTTTTCCCAGTCAATCTCCTTGTGATTGAAATCACAGATAACTAGTAACTTTGCTCCCCCCATGTGTGCTCTCCTGGCCACCTCGGCTAGTGTGTCGATCATTGCTCTGTTGCTCTCATCGTATTCTTTTCTTGGCCTCCTGGAGTTCTGTGGTGGGATGTACATTACTGCAATTATCACCTTATGTCCCTCAGACTGGATTGTTCCTACTAAGTAGTCCCTTTCGCCCATGCCATCCATTCCTTCCATTTTCTCAAAATCCCACTGGTTTTTAATGAGCAGTACAACTCATCCTCCCCCTCTCCTCCCTCTGTCTTTCCTGAGGATTTGGTGTCCGGATGGGAAGATTGAATCTGTTATTATTCTGGTGAGTTTTGTTTCTGTGAGTGTTATTATGTCTGGGGATGTCTCTTTGATTCTTTCGTGCCACTCCTCATACTTGTTTGTTATTCCATCTGCATTTGTATACCACACCTTCAACTTCTTTTCTAAGACTGTGGTCTGGGAGGTATATTGGGGTTGGGGAAGTGGGAGTCCTGGTAAGGAACTATGGGTTGTTGCTGTGGGGGTGGAGTTTGTAATGTAGTGGGTGGGGGCATTGGATGTGGCATGGGTGTTTTGATTTAGAGTGTTTGGTTGCACTGGGGTTGACCTGGTGAGGGAGGCTGTATTTGATCTTCTTCCTGGGTCTGGGATCTCCTGTCTGTCTTCTCCATCCCCTCTCTTTCCTCCTTTCGCCTTTGTCATCTCTCTCAGTTTCTGCCTTTCTTCTTGTGTTCTGTCGCGGTCGAGATACACCTTCCTGTATGCCGTCATGTCCCTTAATCGTGCTTTCTTCTGCAGGATCCTGGTTCGAGTCGCTTCTGCCTTGAAGGTCACTCTCACTGGCCGAGTTCTTTTTTTTACCAACCCCCCTATTCTCCGAAATTTTTCCAGCTGGGTCATATCGTCTTCTCCCATTGCTTTCATGATGCTTTCAATTGCTTTTTTTCCCCTTGTTTTCTTGCTTCATATGTTTCCCCTTCGACTTCCTGGAGCCCATACACAAAGACTGACCTCACCCTTTCATTCTCCCACTGCATATCCCTGTGTATCCCCTCATTTAATTTGGTTTCCTCCACTGCAGCTTTCCTTTCATCAGTTTCACTGGCTAATGTACTTGGGCTCAGTGGCGTGTACTCACCTATTTGTGGTTGCAGGGGTCGAGTCCTAGCTCCTGGCCCCGCGTGTGTGTATGTGTGTGTGTATGTGTGTGTGTGTGTGTGTGTGTGTGTGTGTGTGTGTGTGTGTGTGTGTGTGTGTGTGTGTGTGTGTGTGTGTGTGTGTGTGTGTGTGTGTGTGTGTGTGTGTGTGTGTGTGTCAGTTTCAAATAAGTTGTGGTCAGAGTTCCTTTACTTAACACCATTACATTCTGTACCAGCTCCACCTTGTTTGTAAATATAATGTCAAGGGTATTTACTCCTTGGCTCAGCTCCACTATCTGCTGACTTAAAGCGAATTTATCAGAATCTTAATAGTTGGTTAGTTTTCCTACTGTTCGACTGAACTGCCTTGTGGGAATTATCTGCTATTATAACATTTATGTACGTCCATTATAGGTGTACTCACCTAGTTGAGGTTGCAGGTTACCTGGAGGTTACCTGGAGGTTATTCCGGGGAGCAACGCCCCCGCGGCCCGGTTCATGACCAGGCCTCCCGATGGATCAGGGCCTGATCAACCAGGCTGTTACTGTTGGCCGCACACAGTCCAACGTACGAGCCACAGCCCACAGGGGGTCGAGTCCTAGCTCCTGGCCTTGTGTGTGTGTGTGTTTGTGTGTGTGTGTGTTTGTGTGTGTGTGTGTGTTTGTGTGTGTGTGTGTGTGTACTCACCTAATTGTACTCACCTAATTGTGGTTGCAGGGGTCGAGACTCAGCTCCTGGCCCCGCCTCTTCACTGATCGCTACTGGATCCTCTCTCTCTCTGCTTCCTGAGCTTTGTCATACCTCTTCTTAAAACTATGTATGGTTCCTGCCTCCACTACTTCACTTGCTAGGCTATTCCACTTGCTGACAACTCTATGACTGAAGAAATACTTCCTAACGTCCCTGTGACTTGTCTTAGTCTTCAGCTTCCAGTTGTGACCCCTTGTCCCTGTGTCCCCTCTCTGGAACATCCTATCTCTGTCCACCTTGTCTATTCCCCGCAGTATCTTGTATGTCCTTATCATGTGTGTGTGTGTACTCACCTATTTGTACTCATCTATTTGTGGTTGCAGGGGTCGAGTCACAGCTCCTGGCCCCGCCTCTTCGCTGATTGCTACTAGGTCCTCTCTCTCCCTGCCCCATGAGCTCTATCATACCTCGCCTTAAAACTATGTATGGTTCCTGCCTCCACCACATCACTTTCTAGGCTATTCCATGGCCTGATTACTCTATGACTGAAGAAATACTTCCTAACATCCCTTTGATTCATCTGAGTCTTCAACTTCCAATTGTGACCTCTTGTGTCTGTGTCCCATCTCTGGAACATCCCGTCTTTGTCCACCTTGTCTATTCCGCGCAGTATTTTATATGTCGTTATCATGTCTCCCCTGACCCTCCTGGCCTCCAGTGTCGTCAGGCCGATTTCCCTCAACCTTTCTTCATAAGACAATCCCCGTAGCTCTGGGACTAGTCTTGTTGCAAACCTTTGCACTTTCTCTAATTTCTTGACGTGCTTGACTAGGTGTGGATTCCAAACTGGTGCTGCATACTCCAGTATGGGCATGACGTAGATGGTGTAGAGAGTCTTAAACGAATCCTTACTGAGGTATCGGAACGCTATCCGTAGGTTTGCCAGGCGCCCGTATGCTGCAGCAGTTATCTGATTGATGTGCGCCTCAGGAGATATGCTCGGTGTTATACTCACCCCCAGATCTTTTTCCTTGAGTGAGGTTTGCAGTCTTTGGCCATCTAAACTATATTGTGTCTGCGGTCTTCTTTGCCCTTCCCCAATCTTCATGACTTTGCATTTGGCAGGGTTAAATTCAAGGAGCCAGTTGCTGGACCAGGCTTGTAGCCTGTCCAGATCTCTTTGTAGTCTTGCCTGATCCTCGTCCGATTCGATTCTTCTCATTAACTTCACATCGTCCGCAAACAAGGACACTTCTGAGTCTATCCCTTCCGTTATGTCATTCACATATACCAAGAACAGCACAGGTCCTAGGACTGACCCCCTGTGGAACCCCGCTTGTCACAGGCGCCCACTTTGACACCTCATCACGTACCATGACTCGTTGTTGCCTCCCTGTAAGGTATTCTCTTATCCATTGCAGTGCCTTTCCTGTTATGTGTGCCTGATCCTCCAGCTTTTGCAGTAACCTCTTGTGAGGAACTGTGTCGAAGGCTTTCTTGCAGTCCAAAAATATGCAGTCGATCCACCCCTCTCTCTCTTGTCTTACTTCTGTCACCTTGTCATAAAACTCTAGTAGGTTTGTGACACAGGATTTTCCTTCCCTGAAACCGTGTTGGTTGCCAATTATACCCTTGTTTCTTTCCAGGTGCCCCACCACTCTCCTCCTGATGATCTTCTCCATGACCTTGCATACTATACATGTTAGTGATACAAGTCTGTAGTTTAGTGCCTCATGTCTGTCTCCCTTTTTAAAAATTGGGACTACATTTGCCATTTTCCATACCTCAGGGAGTTGCCCAGTTTCAAATGATGTGTTGAAGATCTTTGTTAATGGCTCACACAATATCTCTGCTCCCTCTTTAAGGACCCATGGAGAGATGTTGTCTGGTCCCACCGCCTTTGAGGTGTCAAGTTCGCATAGCAGCTTCTTCACCTCCTCCTTGGTTATATGTACCTCATCCAGCACTTGCTGGTGTGCCCCCAGTTCTGATTTCTTGGAGTCCTACTGGTTTCCACTGTAAATACCTCTTTAAATCTTGTGTTGAGCTCCTGACAAACCTCTCGGTCGTTTCTTGTGAATTCCCCATCACCCTTTCTCAGTCTGATTACCTGGTCCTTGACTGTTGTTTTCCTCCTGATGTGGCTGTACAACAGCTTCGGGTCAGTCTTTACTTTTGATGCTATGTCATTTTCATATTGTCTCTGAGCCTCCCTTCTTATCTGTGCATATTCGTTTCTGGCTCTTCGGCTGATTTCTTTATTTTCCTGAGTTCTCTGTCTTCTGTACCTTTTCCATTCTCTAGTACACCTAGTTTTTGCCTCCCTACACCTTTGGGTGAACCAAGGACTCGTTCTGTTCTTCCCATTATTTCTGTTTCCCTTGGGAACAAACCTCTCCTCTGCCTCCTTGCATTTTGTTGCTACATAGTCCATCATTTCTTGTACTGGTTTTCCTGTCAGTTCCCTCTCCCACTGAATGTCTTGAAGGAAGTTCCTCATGCCTGAGTAGTTCCCCCTTTTGTAGTTTGGTTTTTCCCAGCCTATTCCTGCTACTCTCTCCACTTGGAGCTCAACTATGTAGTCGAAGCACAGAACCACATGATCACTAGCTCCCAGGGGCCTTTCATACATGATACCCTCGATGTCCGAACTACTCATGGTGAATACAAGGTCCAGCCTGGCTGGTTCATCCTCTCCTCTCTCTCTGGTAGTGTCTCTAACATGTTGATGCATGAGGTTTTCCAGTACCACATCCATCATCTTGGCTCTCCATGTTTCGGGACCCTCATGGGGCTCCAGGTTTTCCCAGTCAATCTCCTTGTGATTGAAATCACCCATAACTAGTAACTTTGCTCCCCCCATGTGTGCTCTCCTGGCCACCTCGGCTAGTGTGTCGATCATTGCTCTGTTGCTCTCATCGTATTCTTCTCTTGGCCTCCTGGAGTTCTGTGGTGGGATGTACATTACTGCAATTATCACCTTATGTCCCTCAGACTGGATTGTTCCTACTAAGTAGTCCCATTCGCCCGTGCCATCCATTCCTTCCATTTTCTCAAAACTCCACTGGTTTTTAATGTGCAGTGCAACTCCTCCTCCCCCTCTCCTCCCTCTGTCTTTCCTGAGGATTTGATATCCGGATGGAAAGATTGAATCTGTTATTATTCTGGTGAGTTTTGTTTCTGTGAGTGCTATTATGTCTGGGGATGTCTCTTTGATTCTTTCGTGCCACTCCTCATACTTGTTTGTTATTCCATCTGCATTTGTATACCACACCTTCAACTTCTTTTCTAAGACTGTGGTCTGGGAGGTATATTGGGGTTGGGGAAGTGGGAGACCTGGTAAGGAACTATGGGTTGTTGCTGTGGGGGTGGAGTTTGTAATGTAGTGGGTGGGGGCATTGGATTTGGCATGGGTGTTTTGATTTAGAGTGTTTGGTTGGACTGGGATTGACCTGGTTGGGAGGCTTCTATAGGAAGTTGTGAGGGAGGCTGTATTTGATCTTCTTCCTCTGTCTGGGATCTCCTGTCTGTCTTCTCCATCCCCTCTCTTTCCTCCTTTCGCCTTTGTACCATCTCTCTCAGTTTCTGCCTTTCTTCTTGTGTTCTGTCGCGGTCGAGATACACCTTCCTGTATGCCGGCATGTCCCTTAATCGTGCTTTCTCCTGCAGGATCCTGGTCCAAGTCACTTCTGCCTTGAAGGTCCCTCTCGCTGGCCGGGCTCTTTTTTTTACAAACCCCCCTATTCTCCGAAAATTTTCCAGCTGGGTCATGTCGTCTTCTCTTATTGCTTTCATGATGCTTTCAATTGCTTTTTTTCCCTTGTTTTCTTGCTTCATATGTTTCCCTTTCAACTTCCTGGAGCCCATACACAAAGACTGACCTCACCCTTTCATTCTCCCACTGCATATCCCTGTGTATCCCCTCATTTAATTTGGTTTCCTCCACTGCAGCTTTCCTTTCATCAGTTTCACTGGCTAATGTACTTGGGCTCTGTGGCCTGTCATTTTCCCTTCTCGGCTTTCCTTGGGCTCTGTTGTTGTCTGTTAGGGCCTCCACATAAAGCTTAGCTCTTTTATTTGCTACAGTCTCCTCTGATAGAGCTTCTCCATGCAGTTGTGCCCCTTCTTTCCCTACAGTCCCCTTATTTGTGGCTGAGGTAGCAGTCTCTGTTGTCAATCCCAAAATGTTCTTTAGTTCTTTAGGCTGTTTCAGATTTTTCAATTCCTCTTCTAAACTCTGTATCCTAGCTTCTGCTGCTTTGACATGCACCTCCCACTTCCTGCTTTCCATATCTATCCTCTCTTCCATTCTCATGCTAAGTTCTTCTAGTTTCTTTTCCCATTCATGATCCCTTTTTATGAGCTCTGCTGCCCAATCTTCCTTTGCAGTTTCCTCCTCCTGTCCCTTGGTTTTTCTTGTTGCTCTCTGGCAACCCATTTTTGTTTTATCCTGATTGCCTCAGAGTGGGAAACCTATGTAGTTCTGTATGTTAGGTTAGTAGTGTGTATGTCAGAGTGTGGAGGGGGAAGTAGTGGAGGAACTGTGGCTATGTGGGAGAGGAGTGGGGAGGGTTTAGGGGGGGAGGGGAGGGTGATCGAGGGAGGGGAGGGATCAGGGGAAGTAGTGAGATGTCGGTGGTGAGGGGGGGGAGTGTATGTGTGAGTCTGGATATGTGTGTGTGTGTGTGTGTGTGTTTGTGTGTTTTTGTATGTGTGTGTGTATATATATGTGTGTGTGTGTGTGTGTTTGTGTGTGGGTGTGTGTGTGTGTGTGTGTGTGTGTGTGTGTGTGTGTGTGTGTGTGTGTGTGTGTTTGTGTCTGTGTGTGTATATATATGCGTGTGTGTGTATGTGTGTGTGTGTGTGTGTGTGTGTGTGTGTGTGTGTGTGTGTGTGTGTGTGTTTGTGTGTGTGTGTGTGTATGTGTGTGTATATGTGTGTGTGTGTGTGTGTGTGTGTGTGTGTGTGTGTGTGTGTGTGTGTGTGTGTGTGTGTGTATGTGTGTGTGTGTGTAATTATGTGTCGAATTATGTGTGGGTTTATTATGTGTCTGAAAAGTAGGTGGCTTGTGCTTGGAGTGTAATGTGGATTCTCAGTGGTCGCTTGTGTCCACAACCTCTTGTGACCTGACTCCACTCTCCTGAGACTTACGCTCACCTACTTACAATGTTGCCTATGCTTGACCTGATTATAGTAAGTTAATCGCCTTGTTCAATGGATTACCATTTGGTATTCCTTATTGAATACTTGAGTGCCTATTCTTTATCGTGCTATGAGAGTTAGACCATTCACATTCAGCTTGGCGGTTAACTGGAACCTGGAACCCCACACCCAAACAACCACTCATAGGTGATACAGTACTTGTAGTGCAGCTGTAGCACTGTAGATTGTCCAGCTCGATGTGACGTCCTGGCGTAGATCCAGCCCGATGTACGTCCTGGCGTAGATCCACCTCAATTTCTTCTCGTTAATAATGTACCCTATTCACTGTATTTCTCTCACTGGTCGCACGATTGTTTCACTTTATTATCTTTCTTGGGTGACACTTGACAACGTT
Source organism: Cherax quadricarinatus (assembly GCF_038502225.1). Classification (NCBI taxonomy): domain Eukaryota; kingdom Metazoa; phylum Arthropoda; class Malacostraca; order Decapoda; family Parastacidae; genus Cherax; species Cherax quadricarinatus. Next base: position 4,828,316 of record NC_091348.1, read on the forward strand.
GCCTTACCACCACACTAGCCTGCCCACTCTGCGCCACAACGTTTTTATTTTCTAGATCACTTACAAAATTGTGGCTCTCCCCACACTTATGTGGCTCAGGCAGATTAAAAATCACTTCTAGGATTGTTCACTACCCTGACACACTTAGCAACCCTTGCAGAACACTTGCATAGCCCTCAAAAACACTTATATTCCCGGAGCACGGAAGGCGTGAGTTTGTGTGTGTGTGTGTGTGAGGACTGCGGGTGTGTGTGTGTGTAGCCACCTATTTGTACTCACCTATTTGTGGTTGCAGAGGTCGATTCTAGGCTCCTGGCCCCGCCTCTTCACCGGTTGCTACTGGGTCTTCTCTCTCCCTGCTCCACGAGCTTTATCAAACCTCGTGTTAAAACTATGTATGGTTCCCGAGTCCACTATGTCACTTTCTAGGCTATACCTCTGCCTGACAGCTCTATGACTGAAGAAATACTTCCTAACATCCCTTTGACTCATCTGAGTCTTCAACTTCCAATTGTGACCTCTTATTTCTGTGTCTCCTCCCTGGAACATCCTGTCTTTGTCCATCTTGTCTATTCCGTGCAGTATTGCATATGTCGTTATCATGTCTCCCTGACCCTCCTGTCCTCCAGTGTCGTCAGGCCGATTTCCCTTAACCTTTCTTCATAGGACATTCCCTTTAGCTCTGGAACTAACCTTGTCGCAAACCTTTCCACTTTCGCTAATTTCTTTACGTGCTTGATCAAGTGTGGGTTCCAAATAGGTGCTGCATACTCCAGTATGGGCCTGACGTACACGGTGTACAGTGTCTTGAACGATTCCTTGCTAAGGTATTGGAACGCTGTTCTCAGGTTTGCCAGGCGCCCATATGCTGCAGCAGTTATCTGGTTGATGTGTGCTTTCGGAGACATGCTCGGTGTTGTACTCACCTCAAGATCTTTCTCCTTGAGTGAGGTTTGCAGTCTTTGGCCACCTAGCCTATACTCCGTCTGCAGTCTTCTGTGCCCTTCCCCTATCTTCATGACTTTGCATTTGGCGGGGTTAAATTCGAGAAGCCAGCTGCTGGACCAGGTGTTCAGTCTGTCCAGGTCTCTTTGAAGTCCTGCCTGATCCTCATCTGATTTAATTCTCCTCATTAACTTCACATCGTCTGCGAAGAGGGACACTTCTGAGTCTAACCATTCCATCATGTCGTTCACATATACCAAAAATAGCACTGGTTCTAGGACCGACCCCTGTTGGACCCCGCTCGTCACAGGTACCCACTGTGATACCTCATTACGTACTATGACTCGTTGTTGCCTCCCTGTCAGGTATTCTCTGATGCACTGCAGTGCCCTTACTGTTATATGTGCCTGATCCTCTAGCTTCTGCACTAATCTCTTGTGAGGAACTGTATCAAAGGCCTTCTTGAAGTCTAAGAAGATGCAATCAACCCACCCCTCTCTCTCGTGTCTTACTTCTGTTACTTTATCATAAAACTCTAGAAGGTCTGTGACACAGGATTTACCTTCCATGAATCCAAGCTGGTTGGCGTTTACACTCATGTTCCATTCCAGGTGCTCTACCACTCTCCTCCATAACTTTGCATACTATACACGTCAGTGACACAGGTCTATAGTTTAGTGCCTCTTTTCTGTCTCCTTTTTTAAAAATGGGAACTGCATTTGCCGTCTTCCATACCTCAGGTAGTTGCCCAGTTTCCAGAGGTGTGTTGAAGATTGTGGTAAGTGGCACACACAGCGTATCCGCTCCCTCTCTAAGGACCCATGGGGAGATGTTGTCCAGTCCCATTGCCTTTGACGTATCGATGTCCCTTAGCAGCTTCTTCACCCCCTCCTCATTTGTATTTATGTCATTCAACACTTGTTTTGTATATTCCTTGCTGGTGTCCCCATCTGGTCTGTCCCCCCAGAGGCCTTCCTGTCTCCACTGTAAATTCTTCCTTAAGTCTCAGCCTTATCACCTGGTCTTTGACTGTTGTCTTCCTCCTAATGTGGCTATACAGCAGTTTCGGGTCAGACTTGACGTTCGATGCCATGTCGTTTTCGTACTGTCGCTGGGCCTCCCTCCTTATCTGTGCATACTCGTTTCTGGCTCTTCTACTAATCTCCTTATTTTCCTGAGTCCTTTGCCTCCTGTACCTTTTCCATTCTCTGGTGCACTTAGTTTTTGCCTCCCTACACCTTCGGGTAAACCTATTATTTCTATTTCCCTTGGGAACAAACCTTTCCTCTGCCTCCTTGCACTTTGTTGCTACATATTCCATCATCTTGTTTACTGATTTTCCTACCAGTTCCCTGTCCCACTGAACCTCATGCAGGAAGTTCCTCATACCTGTGTAGTCCCCCATTTTATAGTTTGGATTTTCCCATTCAATTCCTGTTACCTTCTCCACTTCTAACTCTACTATATAATCAAAACTCAGAACCACGTGATCACTAGCTCCAAGGAGCCTGTCATAAGTGATGTCCTCAATGTCTGAACTGCTCAGGGTGAACACAAGATCCAGTCTTGCTGGCTCATCCTCCCCTCTCTCTCTGGTAGTGTCCCTGACATGTTGATGCATGAGATTTTCAGGTACCACATCCATCATCTTAGCTCTCCATGTTCCGAGAGTCCCGTGTGGCTCCAGGTTTTCTCAGTCAATCTCCCTGTGGTTGAAATTGCCCATTACCAGTAACTTTGCTCTGCTCGAGTGAGCTCTTCTTGCCACCTCAGCCAGTGTGTCCACCATCTCTCTGTTGTTTTTTTCGTACTCCACTCTTGGCCTCCTGCAATGACTACTTTATGTTCTCCAGACTGAATTGTACTTACTATATAGTCCCTTTCTCCAATCACGTCCATGCCTTCCATTTCCTCAAATCCCCATTGGTTTTTTATGAGCAGTGCAACCCCTCCTCCCCTTTACTCCTTCTATCTTTCCTCAGGATCTGATATCCCGGTGGGAAGATTGCGTCTGTTATTGTCTCAGCGAGTTTCGTTTCTGTGACTGCTATGATGTCTGGGGATTTCTCGCTGATTCTTTCATGCCACTCCTCATATTTATTCATTATTCAGTCCGCGTTTGTGTACCAAACCTTCAGCTTCTTTTCTGTCACTGTGGTCCTCCGAGAATATTGGGGCTGGGGGAGTGAGAGCTTTGGTGGGGGCCTATGAGGGGCCGTGGTGTGGGTGGGGTTTTTGATGACGGGGGTGGGGTCAGAATGCCCATAAGGGGCAGCTGTTGGGGTGAGGTTTGTGATGTGGGGGTTGGTTGCAGAAGGAATAGTGTGTGGGTTTTGGTTTAGATTGCTCAGTTGCATTGGGATTATCGCACTTGGAGTCTTTCTGTGGTAGTTTCTGTGGGGTGTGTTTGCCCTTCCTCCTGTGTCTGGGTCCTGCTCATGTTCATCATTGCCTCTCGTTCCTCCTTGCATCTCTGTACCATCTCTTTCAGTGTAGTCCTTTCTTCTTGTGTTCTGTCGCGATCGAGGTATACTCTCTAGTACCCCGGTTTGTCCCTCAGTCGTGCTTTCTCTTGCAGGATCCTGGTTCGAGCTGATTCTTCCTTGAAAATTGCCTTGACAGGCCGTTTCCTTCCACTCCCAAACCACCCAATTCCCCGAAAATTTGTCACCTGGGTCGTATCGCCCTCACCTATTGTTTTCATGATGCCTTCAATAATTTTTTCCTCCTCCTGTTTTATTTCTTTAAAGTTGTCCCCTTTGGCTTCTTGGAGCCCGTAGACAAAAACTGACCTCTCCCTTTCCTCCTCCCACTGAGTCTCCATTTGCATCCTCTGAGGTGTTTTAGTTCCCTCCATTGAAATGTTCTTGCCTTCAATCCCTGCCCTTGCTGAAACTTCTATGCTCAGTGAACTGTCCTTCTTGATCAGCTGTTCCTTGCTACTGCAGTTGTGTGTGTACTCACCTATTTGTGGTTGCAGGGGTCGAGTCATAGCTCCTGGCCCCGCCTCTTCGCTGATTGCTACTAGGTCCTCTCTCTCCCTGCCCCATGAGCTTTATCATACCTCGCCTTAAAACTATGTATGGTTCCCTCCTCCACTACGTCACTTTCTAGGCTATTCCACGGCTTGACTGCTCTATGACAGAAAAAATACTTCCTAACATCCCTTTGATTCATCTGAGTCTTCAACTTCCAATTGTGACCTCTTGTGTCTGTGTCCCTTCTCTGGAACATCCCGTCTTTGTCCACCTTGTCTATTCCGCGCAGTAATTTATATGTCGTTATCATGTCTTCCCTGACCCTCCTGTCCTCCAGTGTCGTCAGGCCGATTTCCCTCAACCTTTCTTCATAGAACAATCCCCGTAGCTCTGGGACTAGTCTTGTTGCAAACCTTTGCACTTTCTCTAATTTCTTGACGTGCTTGACTAGGTGTGGATTCCAAACTGGTGCTGCATACTCCAGTATGGGCCTGACGTAAATGGTATACAGAGTCTTGAACGAATCCTTACTGAGGTATTGGAACGCTATCCGTAGGTTTGCCAGGCGCCCGTATGAGGCAGCAGTTATCTGATTGATGTGCGCCTCAGGAGATATGCTCGGTGTTATACTCACCCTCAGATCTTTTTCCTTGAGTGAGGTTTGCAGCCTTTGGCCATCTAAACTATATTGTGTGTGCGGTCTTCTGTGCCCTTCCCCAATCTTCATGACTTTGCATTTGGCAGGGTTAAACTCAAGGAGCCAGTTGCTGGACCAGGCTTGTAGCCTGTCTAGGTCTCTTTGTAGTCCTTCCTGATCCTCATCCGATTTTATTCTTCTCATTAACTTCACATCATCTGCAAACAAGGACACTTCTGAGTCTATCCCTTCCGTTATGTCATTTACATATACCAAGAACAGCACAGGTCCCAGGACTGACCCCTGTGGAACCCCGCTTGTCACAGGCGCCCACTCCGACACCTCGTCACGTACCATGACTCGTTGTTGCCTCCCTTTCAGGTATTCTCTGATCCATTGCAGTGCCTTTCCTGTTATGTGTGCCTGATCCTCCAGCTTTTGCAGTAACCTCTTGTGAGGAACTGTGTCGAAGGCCTTCTTGCAGTCCAAAAAAATGCAGTCGATCCACCCCTCTCTCTCTTGTCTTACTTCTGTCACCTTGTCATAAAACTCCAGTAGGTTTGTGACACAGGATTTTCCTTCCCTGAAACCGTGTTGGTTGTCAATTATACACTTGTTTCTTTCCAGGTGCTCCACCACTCTCCTGATGATCTTCTCCATGACCCTGCATACTATACACGTTAGTGATACAGGTCTGTAGTTTAGTGCCTTATGTCTGTCTCCGTTTTTAAAAATTGGGACTACATTTGCCATTTTCCATACCTCAGGGAGTTGCCCAGTTTCAATTGATGTGTTGAAGATCTTCGTTAATAGCACACACAGTATCTCTGCTCCCTCTTTGAGGACCCATGGAGAGATGTTGTCTGGTCCCACTGCCTTTGAGGTGTCAAGTTCGCATAGCAGCTTCTTCACCTCCTCCTTGGTTATATGTACCTCATCCAGCACTTGCTGGTGTACCCCCCAGTTCTGATTTCCTGGAGTCTTACTGGTTTCCACTGTAAATACTTCTTTAAATCTCGTGTTGAGCTCCTGACATACCTCTCGGTCGTTTCTTGTGAACTCCCCATCACCCTTCCTCAGCCTGATTACCTGGTCCTTGACTGTTGTTTTCCTCCTGATGTGGCTATACAACAGCTTCGGGTTAGACTTGACTTTCGATGCTTTGTCATTTTCATATTGTCTCTGAGCCTCCCTTCTTATCTGTGCATATTCGTTTCTGGCTCTTCGGCTAATCTCTTTATTTTCCTGAGTTCTCTGTTTTCTGTACCTTTTCAATTCTTTAGTACACCTAGTTTTTGCCTCCCTACATCTTTGGGTGAACCAAGGACTCGTTCTGTTCTTCCCATTATTTTTGTTTCCCTTGGAAACAAACCTCTCCTCTGCCTCCTTGCATTTTGTTGCCACATAGTCCATCATTTCTTTTACTGGATTTCCTGTCAGTTCCCTCTCCCACTGAATGTCTTGCAGGAAGTTCCTCATGCCTGAGTAGTTCCCCCTTTTGTAATTTGGTTTTTCCCAACCTATTCCTGCTACTCTCTTCACTTGAAGCTCAACTATGTAGTCGAAACACAGAACCACATGATCACTAGCTCCCAGGGGCCTTTCATACATGATATCCTCGATGTCCGAACTACTCATGGTGAATACAAGGTCCAGTCTTGCTGTCGTAGGGGGTTCAGTAGGAGATAAGAGGGTTGAAGGTAGACACACTTGTTGGATGGTAACACTGTGTATTGTCAGACTGTGATGAGAGGTGGGAGCCCAGGCCTGCCGTGTTCTTGCCTGTTCATAGGTGGTCCGTCGAGTGAGAACGAGGCAGCGCGTCTCACCCTGACTCAAGCTGTACCCCATGACGCCATACAGTCACAGGTCTAAGGGATCTTCTATATAAACACATGGATGGTACTATGATACTCAGCTAATCTATATAACACATATAAGGGGATCAGCAACTATGCTGACAGCTCTGTCATGTTACGTATGTCGTCTCGACATACACTCCTATGCTATAGGCTAAACAGGCAGGTGGTTCTGGGCTGATTCTATACAGTAACAAATTCATATATAACTTAGAACTAATGGATGGTATCATACTGGATGTTAACAAAATGAGTTTTACGTAATGGGTGTTAATGTAATCACTTAACGTTATGAGTTTTAACGTATTGCATTACAAACTATAAGAACAAATCATTGTACAATATGGGATGGAATTGATTGATCGATCTGTATTCATGCACTCTACGGATTCTGAGGAAATAAGTATATATATATATACAAGGCGAAATTAACAGCAAAGGCATCTGGTGTGCACACAGATCATTACTGTCAAATTCTCAAAATATGGAGGGAACGTGAACACAAAATTTTTTTTTCGGAAAACTGATCAGCTAATAACAAACAGTTGACAATTTCCTTCATCTCGGACAACTAGTTATACAGACTATGTACATTTAAACCCAATTCTGTGAGGGTGAGGTTTACATATGCAGAATGGTTATCATCTCTGGGAGGATCGAATTCCTCTGCAATGGCCAGCACATGCCTTGACTGAGGGAGATCTGAATGAGTATCTACAAAAGATACTTGTGGGTTTCTCATTACTTGTCGAGTACGCAAGGAGTAACGACATTCAGGCTGAATATCTGACTGAGTATTTGAGGTAGAGGGTACAGAGTCAAGAGGATTGTCAGCATCTGTCACATTAGTCTGGGTAGCAATATCATCAACATCGCATACTAATTTCATATGCTCTAAATGCCATTCTTTGTACTTACCAGTACTAATTTCTCTAACCTTATACTTATTACCAGAGATATGTTCTACAACTCGATAAGGGCCAACAAACTTTTGATCGAGCTTAGGCATTGCGGATGTTTTGTTGAAATTTGTCAGCATTACTCTTGAACCTACTTTAACTTTTGATGGTTTAGCACGGCTGTTAGTAACTCTAGTAAAGTCTGCTGTTGATTTATGAAGTGTTTCACGGATTCTTCTAAAAACACTCTGAACCATGCTTGTACGAGTTGCTACGAAATCATCAGGGTTGTAATTGGGTTTTGGAGTGGAAGATAACAACTCATAGGGTAAACGCTTGTCTACACCATACAATGCATAATGTGGAGTATCACCTATGGAAGCATTGTAAGCAGAATTTATGGCACATTGAACATCTGGTATAACTTCATTCCAAGTTTCACTATTGGGGTTGATAGTGGCTCTCAAAACATCAAGTACTTTCTTATTGGTTCGTTCAGCTAACCCATTGCTGGCAGGATGATGAGGAACAATGGTGGATTTAGAGATCTTGTACAAAGTACACAAATTTTCAAGAATCTCATTACAGAATTCACCTCCATTATCTGTTACTTATAAGGACTTAGTTGTGGTATGCCTGCAGATAATGCGTTCTTTAAACGCTTTAGCTACTGTCTCTGCAATCTTATCTGCAATAGGAACTAACTCACAATATCTGGTGAAATGGTCTACCATAACACACAGATGTTTGTTGCCTTGGAGGGAACATTTAAAATTGGTTAACAAATCAAGGGCAACTCTTTCCCACGGTTCGCTAGTGGTTGGGTACACTTGGATTGGATTAGGACCATTGACATTTCCTTTATGTTGCATACAAACACTACATTTCTTAACATACTCTGAAATGTCAGTTGCCATACGTGGCCAAAAGTACTTCATTCTGGCTTGTTTCACAGAACGATCCATACCAGGGTGTGCAACACCTGGTGCATCGTGAACTAGCTGTAGAGCTACATTCACTAGTGACTGTGGAATTACTAACTGGTACACTCTTCTACTTGGAGTACCCAATTCGGCTGTTGGATACAATAATTATTGGCTCATTACAAAGTCACTGATGGGTGCTGGTGGCTTCACAGTAAGAATAAGATCTTCCTGGAGCAGGAATCGAATCACACCAGACCACATGGGATCTGTTCTTTGGGCATTCTTTACATCCTCTGCAGTAAATGGAGGATCTGCAGTAACTACACTAACGTGTCGCTATAAAGCATCTGCGACTACATTTGACTTGCCAGGTAAATGTTCAAAAGTGGGATTGAACTCTTGGATAGTCAAGGTCCATCTGGCTAACCTTCCAGTAGGTTGTTTGTTCTGGAATAAAGGTATCAGTGGTGCATGGTCTGTCAAGACATGAACAGGGTACTGGTAAATAATATCTCAGAAGTGCTTCAAAGACCATACTATTGCTAAAGCTTCTTGCTCCGTTACTATATAATTACGTTCAGCCTTCGTAAGGACTCTACTAGCAAATGCAACTGCGTTGTACTTGCCATCAGTCTTCTGAGCTAGTACGGCACCTATGCCAATTGAACTAGCATCAGTTGTCAAATATAGGGCTTAGAAAAATCTGGGAATTTCAAAATGGGAGCGGACTTTAGCTTTTCTTTTAGTGTCTGGAATGCTCTTTCTTGACGGAAGGTCCAGATGAAAGGAGCATCTTTCTTAAGCAATTCAGTTAGAGGAGCTGCTATTGAAGAAAAATTAGCAATGAAAGATCTATAGAAACCTGCTAGACCCACAAAGGATCTTACAGCATCAGCAGTTTTGGGTGTTGGAAAATTTAGTACTACCGTTACTTTACTTTGATCAGTCGTAACCCCTCTAGGAGTGACTACGTGACCAAGAAACTTAATTTCTGATCTGAAAAATTGACATTTGGACAGTTTGGATCTTTAAATTGTCTTCTTCAAGCTTACCAAGTACTATATCAAGTCTTTTCAGGTGTGTATCCACATCTTCAGACATGACAATTATTACAAAAACACCAAATGGTTTTTTTTACATTAGGTGTTAGTAATATAAAAGTTCGGGATACATATATGCACATTAAAATAAATTAATATTTAATATAATATAAAAATCAATCTTTGGTCTAGGAGGTATTTAAAATATATATACATGTTACAATAATAAATTATTAGCATCTTAAAATAATAATATATCTATGCTAAAATAATAAATTATAAATAACATTTGTACAATAATAAATAATCAACTGCGTTCTTCGTGTCTCACGACACCCTTATGACGCTCTGTGTCACACCACACTTATCCGTGGTGTGTTGTGACGCTCCTTCTCAACTGCGTCACTTGACACCCTTTCTTCCGTGTAATGACGCTCCTGCTCAACCGTGTCCACTAGACACCCTTTTCTCTGTGTCACACGACACTCCTACTCTCCGTGTCACACAACACCCTTTTCTCTGCGTCATACACAATATCTCTACTGTGTCACTCTTGACACCCTTGTCTCTGCGTCGCACACTATCATCCACAGCGTCTTTCTTATCAGAGACCAGTCACATGACACTATTCAATGTACACTACAACCACGCCATCTTGAGTGTCACACGACACCCTTTTCTTCTCAGTGTTCCACTACGGTCCTGTAGCATATCTCAGTGTTCCACTCCATCATACTTCCCTAAGTGTCACACTACGGTCCTAGCCCAGTTCAGTGTAACACTCCAACCTTTTCTTCATGTAATGTCCCACTAAAACAGCATCAGTTGACTCCGGCCCGCAGTTGACCAGCGTAGGCGGACTTCTGCAGACATCACCAGTAGTCCTGTAAATACTCTCTAAGGCCGGTAGAAGTACACTGTAAGATGGTCTGGTGAGTACTGTCTACCGCCTTCAAGACCAGTTGACACACCGCAAGGTGGTCCGATGCAGCACACACTATGTTGCAAGCTCACTGAATGCAGCCGTCAAATAACTGAGGCCAACAGACTCAGTGAGCTGCGGTGAGCGCTTCTTCTAAAATCAGTAGAAGCCAGTAGAATATTCTACTGCCAGTAGATGTGTACCATTAGGTGTTCAGGTACCTACTGCTTAGATGCGTACCGTGAGGTGCTCAGGTACTTAATGCTTCTAAAGCCAGTAGATGTGTACCGTGAGGTGTTCAGGTACATAATGCTCTAAGGCCGGCTCAGCAGTCCCCACAATGGGTTTGATGACGTACCCAGTGGTACCGCCGGCTGGCAGGTTAACTATTTAACCACTAGTTTGGTAGGGGGCCGCAACAACAATTATGTCATCTAAGTACACCATAAGTGCTTTACCTATAAGACCTCTAAAGATATTGGTCATGAGTCTAGAGAACATGATAAGAAAGGATCATAATCCAAAAGCCATTCAAAGGAAGTGATAATGACCTGTGGGAGCAGAGAATGCAGTTAACTCTTGGCTGTCCTCGTGAAGAGGGACTTGCCAAAACCCTTGTAACAAGTCCAGGGTCGAGAAGACTTTGTTATCTCCGATATTGCGTAAAAGAACACCCAGTACAGGAAGTGGGAAGCGATCTGGAATAGTTTTCGCATTTAACTTCCTAAAGTCAATCACCGGGCGCCAAGTACCATCCTTCTTAGGCACTAGGATCAAGGGCACATTCCAGGGTGAATTGCTATGTGCAATAACTCCATCATCGAGCCTTTGATTGATCAGTTCTTCTGCGACAGCAACTTGGGAATGAGGCATTCTGTACGCAGGTATATAGATAGGTCTAGTACCAGGTTCAAGTGGAATACGATGGGACAATAAGCTCGTTATACCCATCTTCTCACCTGGTAAGGCAATGGCTCTACGATGTTTGTTCAACAGCATCAACAAGCGCTTGACTTCATCTGGGAAGTCAATGGGAGCTAAGTCTTTCTCCTCAACTGGTGGAATGGATTGATTCAGTGGAGTGGATGAGGTCTCTCCTGTTGAAATAGCACCGACCCACTGATCAGGTGGCACGTCATCCTGTACTTGAACAGGGTAAGGATAGTGAACTATGTCAACGAGATTGGTATTTGCTCTGAGACGAACACTGTGACCCGAAGTGTTAGCAAGGAATAAATGGATCTTACTGTCTCTTACAATGTGTAAGGAAGGTTCAACAAATAAACCCTTGACCTTGCAGGAATCACTGTCAACTAGGATGTTATCACCATCTGGAACATTAGGAACAACAACAGACACTCTAGTGAGAGCACTAGCCGCAACAGAGACGTCTTTCCACAGACGGCATGTGACATCAACAAGAGATGGCATTACTAGTTTCAAGTAATCATTTTCCGACAAGGCATCCCCTGTGGAGAAACTACTACTTGGACTAACAGGCATTACAGAGATAGGCTGAGCACTCAAGGCAGTCTGAGTGTCCTTGGACACTTGAGGCAATACACTATCTTGCATGTCTGAAGGTGTAGGTGGAACACAGATGGGAGTGACAGAGTTATCAGTGCCTGACCGCTTGGGTATGCTACTGGAGAATGCATTGGCTTGTAAGGACTTAATCCATACATCATACTCTGCGGCAGTATGGCAGATTTCTGATCCAAGCTGGTAACCCCAAAATGGAACGATCAAGTCGTCAATTTGGGCATGCCATCGGTAAGGGTTGAGCACAATGCATAAGTCTCGCATGGAAGCAAATCCCAGTAGAAGGTCACCAAGGAAAGTAATCTGGTCGACAATAAGAAAAGCAGTAGTAAAGTCTCTACCTTGGATAGTAAAGGTGAGCGAAGTCTGACCTCGGACACGCAGGAGGGAACCAGCTACTCCACTAAGGAAGGTTACAGTAGTTGGTTCAACGAGGAGGACACGTCGTAACTGCTTCTCTTTAAACAAACTAGACCTGATGATATTAACTTGTGCACCAGAGTCCATGAACACATGAACGGGTGCATTATGGATAGAAGCTTGTACTAAAGGACCAATCGTTTCGTTTGGAGTTATGTGCAAACAGAGGGGTGGGTTGTCATCGGAGAAGGCGTTTTCTACTTCATCCCCAAATTCCTCTACGTCAGAGACGTGTGAAGCAGCATCAACAGCGAGGTTGTCATTCTCTAGACTGGCTAAGGCTTCATAGGAATTTTGAACTGGGATGGTGTACTCATTATCACCTACTGTCATGACTGGACGAGTAGACTGGGGTGCTCGGATTCCCCCGAATTGGAAGAATGAGCCTGGTTCTGGTTAGTTTGAGAACCACGACGTCTGTTTCCTCTCCTGGCTCTGCGGTGGGAACGGCCATGGAAAGATCTAGAGTACTGAAGGTTGTAGAGAGCATTGCACTCAGATGTGTCATGTCCATGTATTCTATGATAAGTACAGTAGGGAAGATCTGACTGGTACTCATCATCAGTACGACGCCTCTTAGGGTGACTATCAGGACAATTAATTGCAATATGACCATGGAAACCACAATTGTAGCAAGTTCTTTGACTATAGGCACTATACATGCTACGGGTGCTACTGGAATGATGGCTCTTAACACTAGCTTTGGACGATGGACGCGAGTGATTAAGGTTGGGAGTTTTGGTAGTAGCACAAACTAGAGGAAGTACAGGAGTAGACAAAGTGGTTGGCGTAGACTTTCGAAGGGAAGGTTCCCTCGGGACACAAATTTCGTACATGGATGAGAGCTGCAAGCGGTCCCATAGTAGCATCTAGAGGACTTGAATTGTACACATACATAGATGTCAGTGGCATTAGTTGTTTGATAACTCCGAATGCTGCTAATTAGCAAGCCCTTCAAGGGCTGGTTTATCATTATCTTTAAGGTACTTGGAAGTTTGACCCGCTCTAACGAATGAAGACATAAGGTTATTTAGATGAAGGGCAAACTCATCTAATGACTCCTCTGGCCTCAGAGCTGTGCACACTAATTCTTTGAGAACGACAAAAGGATCGGTTTCTCGCACCGGTTCAAGATAGTTACGAATTAACTGTTCATAATCTTGCCACCTGGTTAGGTCTTGAAAGTCCATCATACGAATTAAGTTAAACACATGTGAGGCGGCTGGAGAACGGGCTAGACTCTCCTTTCTGATACTGATTAAACAACTCTCAGATGGAAAACCATCAGCTGAAGCATTAGCTCTGGCTCGAACAGTGGTAAACCAACCTTCTAGGTTGTCTGGGTTACCACTGAACAATGGCATAGCATCATATGGATCACGACTGAAATTACGCAGGCTAGAAGTCTGAGTGTGTCTATTATTTAATAAAGGATTACTCAAATTGTGAACTGATGCATTAATGGTTGTACTAGCAGCATGTGCTGAGGCATCGCTTGAGAAGACTTGAGACATGTTTGCAAAATGTAAAACAAGAATTTAGAGAAACAAAAGAAAATGTAACTGAGGAACACACGACACAGTGAACTTAAATGGGAAGAAAATGCTTAACTATTCTGCATAAGTAATTAAAAATTGACAGGACACACAGAAAGCAAGGAAACTCACACAAGAAAATACTCAACTGAATAAACAACACTTTGAAAATCAAGAGAACTTGTAATTTACTCAGATCTAATTTGCTAAAATTTTACTTTAAATTGGATTAATGGCACAGTGAGTTGTCTTTACTCTCAATGCAATAGGGAAATTCAACAATAAAATGATGAATAAATCAAAAAATGTTAAATTGGACTCAATAAAGCTTGTGCAAAATTAAAGCAAACTGGGAAACAATTCACTAAAATAAAATAAAATGGCACACAAAGAATAAAATATTATGCACAGAACAGAGCATAAGAAACTGCACTGAAATAAACTGTAGCAATATTGCAAATAGCAATTGCTAATCAAAAGTACTGCACACACTACATAAAATTTCTGAAAGAAAAATTTTAATGACAACACAATGCTTGCACAAGAATAATTGCAAAATGAGTCAATGTGCAATAATAGAAAAAAAAAATTACACACACAAGAAAACACTATTTACAAGGAAAGAAAATATAGCAAGGAAAGAACTGAGTGAACATTTTAACTCTTAACTGCAGCTTAAGCAACACTTACTGAACAAGCAAAAGAATAATTTACTTTAAAAGAAGAACTTAAAAATTGCACTAAGAGTGAATTTGTTCAATGAAATATGAAAAATAATAGATGCAAAAACACAGAACAAAAGGTTTGAACACTTACAGTGATGCAGAACACAACACATCAACATAAACACAATACTAGAATTTTCTTGCTATGAAACTTGAGGTGTGAAAAATTTGGAAAAAATGATTTTCTTGCTTGCACAAAACAATGGCGCTATTGTCTGTGGAGATAAGACAAATTAGACACTGGCTAAATGAAAGAATTGACACAAAAATGTTCAACACACAGAGAAAAATGAAATAAACTGGCAAGACTACACAAATGCTGGGAGGAAAATATAACAGACAACACTGAGTTGTGATGCAGAATATAAGGTAATAAATTACTGAATTACTTCTTTCTTATGTTCTTATAGCAAAATACTGAGAACACAAGGTGATTCTGAAGTGTAAACACAAGTTCTATACTGCTCATATGTTGCACACACAACAAAGGAAAACACTAAGGTACTTACTTCAAGTATATAAAAAAAAAGCACAACACAACAGACATAAAGTAATAGCACGAAAATTAACACTGAATTAAGATAAAAAAATATGGCAAACAGTATATAATAAACACCGAGTCTAATCGAGAGTCACTTAATGTCACTAAGAAAAATCACTGGAAACAAAAAGAAATGTCTCAACACTCGCAAATGTCTCTATGAAAAATATTATCACTGTAGCGACTTGGTGAAGAATTAGGTAGATGGTGGTGGATGGTGGTGGAGGATGTTTATGTTGTCTTGCGGCTGGCTACTGTCCTCTGCACACGTGATCGCAGAATTCCGCTTACATCGACGATAAACTTCACACAGGAGGCTTTCAACGGTGGCACCACAGACGAAGACACACTCTAGCTCTTGACCCCCTATGTGGTCCTTAAAATATGGTGCTAGTACCCATAATAAGAGTACAATAACACAGTGGTAGTGGTTGGGTGAGTGGGCTGAAGCAGGGCTGAGGCCGGTGGTGGTGAGACACATGTGGTGAGTGGGCCTATGGGATGAACGGCGTAAGCCTCACTGGGGACACCCACACTGGCGCAAAAATATTCTAAGCCGGCTGGCTTAAAAACAAACCCACGAATTACCACAACACCACAAGGATGAAAAAGCACTCAGAATGGCTTGGAGCTTGAAGCACAAGCGATGAGGAAGACTGTACCCATGTGGCTTGCTTGAGTACTGGATTAAGACACCTGGGTTAGTTGCTGGCTGGCTTATCTTAACCCTTCACACAGAATGGCTTGATAACTTCTCACGATGAGCACAGCAGGGATGGAAAGCTGGCTTGGCAGGCAAAAGGCTGGATGATGTAAGGCTAGGCTGGACTGGACTCCCTCACCACAGGCTTTCCACTGGTTTGGCTTACTTTGCAAACTCGGGTCAACCCCTTGGGAGTGATGCAAATAAGCAGATAAACACTAACAAAGAGACTGGCCAGTGAATAATGTAGAGGCTGGTAGATGCTTGTGGGGGTAGCTGGCTGGCTTGAGGTAGGTCGAGCGTTACCCTGCTCGGCAGGCCTAGTCACAAGATGGCGGACGGCTCAGTAGAAATTTATCTCCAGAAATCGCTGTAATCGTCAGGATTACAGGCCCTCCGTTGCCACCAATTTGTCGTAGGGGGTTCGGTAGGAGATAAGAGGGTTGAAGGTAGACACACTTGTTGGATGGCAACACTATGTATTGTCAGACTGTGATGAGAGGTGGGAGCCCAGGCCTGCCGTGTTCTTGCCTGTTCGTAGGTGGTCCGTCGAGTGAGAACGAGGCAGCGCGTCTCACCCTGACTCAAGCTGTACCCCGTGACATCATACAGTCACAGGCCTAAGGGATCTTCTATATAAACACATGGATGGTACTATGATACTCAGCTAATCTATATAACACATATAAGGGGATCAGCAACTATGCTGACATTGCTGGTTCATCCTCTCCTCTCTCTCTGGTAGTGTCTCTAACATGTTGATGCATGAGGTTTTCCAGTACCACATCCATCATCTTGGCTCTCCATGTTTCGGGACCCCCATGGGGCTCCAGGTTTTCCCAGTCAATCTCCCTGTGATTGAAATCACCCATAACTAGTAACTTTGCTCCCCCCATGTGTGCTCTCCTGGCCACCTCGGCTAGTGTGTCGATCATTGTTCTGTTGCTCTCATCGTATTCTTCTCTTGGCCTCCTATAGTTCTGTGGTGGGTTGTACATTACTGCAATTATCACCATATGTCCCTCAGACTGGATTGTTCCTACTAAGTAGTCCCTTTCGCCCGTGCCATCCATTCCTTCCATTTTCTCAAAACCCCACTGGTTTTTAATGAGCAGTGTAACTCCTCCCCCTCTCCTCCCTCTGCGTCAAGAAACATTTTGACTTTTCCTGACAAACTTTACCTAACCTAACCTAACACCTTCATTACTCTCTCCAAGCTCCATGACCCACAGCACACTCCACCTCACACACTCGACCTCACACACTCGACCTCACACACACACACACACACACACACACACACACACACACACACACACACACACACACACACACACACACACACACACACACACACACACACACACACACACACACATACTGACACACACACACACACACACACACACGGTGTTTGTGTGTGTGTGAGCACTTTAGGTGTGTGTATGTAGAAGTTGGTTGGTATATACTAAGAGTTGACTGGTATCATGTTGTGTGTGTGTGTGTGTGTGTGTGTGTGTGTGTGTGTGTGTGTGTGTGTGTGTGTGTGTGTGTGTGTGTGTGTGTGTGTGTGTGTGTGTGTGAGGTCGAGTGTGTGAGGTCGAGTGTATGAGGTCGAGTGTGTGAGGTCGAGTGCGTGAGGTGGAGTGTGCTGTGGGTCATGGAGCTTGGAGAGAGTAATGAAGGTGTTAGGTTAGGTTAGGTTAGGTAAAGTTTGTCAGGAAAAGTCAAAATGTTTCTTGACGCAGGTCTTAGTCATATGATGACCCACAGCTAGAGATTTTGGTCATCTGACCGACCCCTTCCGCTGGCTTACCCGTACACCCCTTTTAAAAATTCTGCTTATGATTATAACCATTTGTGAGACAGAGCAGTTAAGAGACAGGTGAGACAGAGTCTCTGAAGGAAATAAACACAGTGGAACACCTGGTGTGTGAGTGTAGGGGAGACAGAAACATTTATCAGGGAGACGATAACAAGTTCAAAGTCAGTGAGGCATAAATTAGAGAGTACATAGAGGATCAAAGTTTTCTTTGTGGGACCCAGAAATATAGAAACACAAGAAGTGTAACAACGAGAGACAACGAGATTTGAAGAGCATTTGCTTAACCTGGTAAGAGCGCTGCTTAACGCTGGTTAACGCTGGTAAGAACGCTGGTTAACGCTGGTAAGAGCGCTGCTTAACGCTGGTAAGAGCGCTGCTTAACGCTGGTGAGAGCGCTGCTTAACGCTGGTAAGAGGCGCTGCTTAACGCTGGTAAGAGCGCTGCTTAACGCTGGTAAGAGCGCTGCTTAACGCTGGTGAGAGCGCTGCTTAACGCTGGTAAGAGCGCTGCTTAACGCTGGTAAGAGCGCTGCTTAACGCTGGTAAGAGCGCTGCTTAACGCTGGTAAGAGCGCTGCTTAACGCTGGTAAGAGGCGCTGCTTAACGCTGGTAAGAGCGCTGCTTAACGCTGGTAAGAGCGCTGCTTAACGCTGGTGAGAGCGCTGCTTAACGCTGGTAAGAGGATTTGACGATATTCTGGTAGAGCTGTTGGTCTCAGTCATGATTTTAACGCAGGTCACTGGTAACAGCTCGGGCGATGACCTCTTCTGCAGCCACTAGTTAGCCTCCAGCAAAGGTCACTGTACGTGCCACTCTTCAAAACATCTTTTTCTTATATATATGTATATATATATATATATATATATATATATATATATATATATATATATATATATATATATATATATATATATATATATATATATATATATATACATAAAGAGGCCCCGCCTCTTTACTAGTCGCTACTAGGTCACTCTTCCTGCTCCATGAGCTTTATCATACCTCTTCTTCAAGCTATGTGTGGATCCTGTCAGGTCTTCACTGATCTATTGCAGTGCCTTGTTGCTGTGCACCATCTCTGGAACATCCTGTCTTTGTCCACCTCGCCGATTTCTCTCAATATTTTATATGTCGTTATCATATCCCCCCTATCTCTCCTGTCGTCCAGTGTCGTCAGGTCGATTTCCCTTAACCTCTACTAGTAGGACATGCCCCTTAGCTCCGGGACTAGTCTTGTTGCAAAAATTTCACTTTTTCTAGTTTCCTTACATGCTTGGCTAGGTTTGGATTCCAAACTGGCTCTGCATACTCCAGTATGGGCCTAACGTACACAGTGTACAGTGTCCTAAACAATTCGTTATTGAGATATCCGAATGCTGTTCTTAGGTTTGCCAGGCGCCCGAATGCTGCAGCAGTTATTTGATTGATGTGCGCTTCAGGAGATGTGCTTGGTGTTATACTCACCTCAGGATTCTTTTCCTTGAGTGACGTTTGTAGTCTCTGGCCCCATAGACAGTACTTCGTCTGTGGTCTTCTTCGCCCTTCCCCAGTCTTCATGACTTTGCATTTGGTGGGGTTGAACTCCAGGAGCCAGTTGCTGGACCAGGCCTGCATCCTGTCCAGATCCCTTTGTAGTTCTGCTTGTTCCTCGTCCGATTGAATTCTTCTCATCAACTTCACATCATCAGCAAACAGGGACACTTCGGAGTCTATTCCATCCGTTATGTCGTTCACAAGTACCAGAAACAGCACCGGTCCTAAAAATGACCCCTGTGGCACCCAGCTCGTTACAGACGCCCACTCTGACACTTCGCCACGTACCATGATTCGCTGTTGTCTTCCTGACAGGTATTCCCTGATCCATTGCAGCGCCTTCCCTGTTATCCCTGCCAGGTCCTCCAGCTTTTGCACTAATCTCTTGTGAGGAACTGTCATACGCCTTCTTACAGCCCAGGAAAATGTAATCTACTCACCCCTCTCTCTCCTGTCTTACTGCTGTCACCCTGTCATAGAACTCTAGAAGGTTTTTGATACAGGATTTCCCGTCCCTGAAACCGTTCTGGCTGTCGTTGATAAGCTCATTTCTTTGTAGGTGCTCCACCACTCTCCTCCTGATAATCTTTTCCATGACTTTGCATACTATACATGGCAGTGACACTGGTCTGTAGTTTAATGTTTCGTGTCTGTCTCCTTTTTTAAAAATTGTGACTACATTTGCTGTCTTCCATACCTCAGGCAGTCGCCCTGTTTCGATAGATGTTTTGAAGATTGTTGTTAGTAGTACACATAGTGCCTCTGCTCCCTCTCTCAGGAACCATGGAGAGATGTTATCCGGCCCCATCGCCTTTGAGGTAGGCTATATAGCTCGCTTAGCAGCCTCTTCACTTCTTCCTCGGTTGTATGTATTATGTCCAACACTTGATGGTGTACCCCACCTCTCCGTCTTTCTGGAGCCCCTTCTGTCTCCTCTGTGAATACTTCTTTGAATCTCATGTTGAGCTCCTCACATACCTCGCGGTCGTTTCTTGTGACCTCCCCTCCTTCCTTCCTCAGCCTGATTGCTTGATCCTTGACTGTTGCTTTCCTCCTGATGTGGTTGTGCAACAGCTTAGGGTCAGATTTGGCTGTCGCTGCTATGTCATTCTCGTATTGTCGTTGGGCCTCACTTCTTACCTGTGTATATTCATTTCTGGCTCTACGACTGCTATCCTAATTCTCCTGGGTCCTTTGTCTTCCATACTCCTTCCATTCTGTGTGTGTGTGTGTGTGTGTGTGTGTGTGTGTGTGTGTGTGTGTGTGTGTGTGTGTGTGTGTGTGTGTGTGTGTGTGTGTGTGCGTGTGTATGTGTGTGTGTGTGTGTGTGTGTGTGTGTGTGTGTGTGTGTGTGTGTGTGTGTGTGCGTGTGTATGTATGTGTGTGTGTGTGTGTGTGTGTGTGTGTGTGTGTGTGTGTGTGTGTGTGTGTGTGTGTGTGTGTGTGTGTGTGTGTGTGTGTGTGTGTGCGTGTGTATGTATGTGTGTGTGTGTGTGTGTGTGTGTGTGTGTGTGTGTGTGTGTGTGTGTGTGTGTGTGTGTGTGTGTGTGTGTGTGTGTGTGTGTGTGTGTGTGTGTGTGTGTGTGTGTGTGTGTGTGTGTGTGTGTGTGTGTGTGTGTGTGTGTGTGTGTGGGTCGTGCCGAACAGGTAAAACTGGTCACTTAGCAAGAACTCACTTAAAATTAAGTCCTTTCTAAAATTTTCTCTTATACGTTGACAGATATTTTATTTCATTCACGTTAACGTAAAAATAATTAATTTTGCACCAAAAGATCCTGAGAAATTTACCTAATCTTATTATAACAAGCGCAATTTAATTTAGCCTAACCCAAATATATATACATATATATATATACATATATATATATATATATATATATATATATATATATATATATATATATATATATATATATATATACATATATATATATATATATATATATATATATATATATATATATATATATATATATATATATATATATATATATATATATATATATATATATATATATATATATATATATATATATATATATATATATATATATATATATATATATATATATATATATATATATATATATATATATATATATATATATATATATATATATATGTGATTTACAGATGGACTTTACCTTAATGGCCCTTGTACAGTTGGTAGAATTAAAAGCTAACACACCAAGTGCATAAGCTTGATAGGTAAGACACGAAGCACCAAACAAGAGAGCCAGACTTTCACTCTCATCCTCAGTGTTTACCTTCTCTCATGGTCCGTGTTTCTTCCTTACAGTCTATATGGATTTGTCCTTGATGTTTTTGGCCTTGATCCATCTATCCATTCTGTTGTTGGAGAGTGTGACGCACGGGGAGTGTACTGGAGGGTGTGCTGGAGGGTGTCTTGGAGGGTGTGCTGGAGGGTGTACTGGAGGGTGTGTTGGAGGGTGTGCTGCTACAATGCTGGAGGAAGTGTTGGAGGGGGTGCTGCCACAGTGATGGAGGGGTGTTGGAGGGGGTGCTGGAGGGGGTGTTGGAGGGGGTGCTAGAGGGGGTGCTGGAGGTGGTGCTGCAGAGAGTGCTGGAAGGGGTGTTAAAGGGGGTGCTGGAGGGGGTGCTGGAGGGGGTGCTGGAGGGGATGTTGGAAAGGGTGCTGGAGGGGGTGTGCTAGAGGGGGAGCTGGAGGGGGTGTTGGAGGGGGTGCTGGAGGGGGGTGTTGGAGGGGGTACTGGAGGGGGTGCTGGAGGGGGTGTTGGAGGGAGTGTTGGGGCTGGAGGAAGTGCTGGAAAGGGAGCTGAAGGGGGCGCTGGAGGGGGTGTTGGAAGGAGGTGCTGGAGGGGTGTTAGAGGGGTTGCTGGATGGGGTGCTGGAGGGGGTGTTGGATGGAGTGCTGGAGGGGGTGTTGGAGGGGGTGCCGGAGGGGGTGTTGGAGGGGGTGCTGGATGGGGTGTTGGAGAGAGTGCTGGAGGGGTGTTTTAGGTTGTGTTGGAGGTAGTGCTGAAGGGGGTGCTGGAGGGGGTGTTGGAGGGGGTGTTGGAGGGGGTGTTGGAGAGAGTGCTGGAGAGGTGTTGGAGGTTGTGTCGGAGAGGGTGCTGAAGGGGGTGTTGGAAGGGGTGTTGGAGAGGGTGCTGGAGGGGCGTTGAAGGTTGTGTTGGAGGGGTGCTGGAGGGGGTGCTGAAGGGGGTGCTGGAGGGGGTGCTGGAGGGTGTGCTGGAGGGGGTACTGGAGGGGGTGCTGGAGGGGGTGCTGGAGG
Source organism: Cherax quadricarinatus (assembly GCF_038502225.1). NCBI lineage: Eukaryota > Metazoa > Arthropoda > Malacostraca > Decapoda > Parastacidae > Cherax > Cherax quadricarinatus. Next base: position 4,850,604 of record NC_091348.1, read on the forward strand.
GGGCGCTAGAGGGGGTGCTGGAGGGGAGGTTGGAGAGGGTGCTGGAGGGGGTGCTGGAGGGGTTGCTGGATGGGGTGCTGGAGGGGGTGTTGGATAGGGTGCTGGAGGGGGTGTTGGAGGGGGTGCCGGAGGGGGTGTTGGAGGGGGTGCTGGATGGGGTGTTGGAGAGGGTGCTGGAGGGGTGTTGGAGGTTGTGTTGGAGGGAGTGCTGAAGAGGGTGCTGGAGGGGGTGTTGGAGGGGGTGTTGGAGGGGGTGTTGGAGAGAGTGCTGGAGAGTTGTTGGAGGTTGTGTTGGAGGGGGTGCTGAAGAGGGTGCTGGAATGGGTGTTGGAGGGGGGTGCTGGATGGGGTGTTGGAGAGGGTGCTGGAAAGGCGTTGAAGGTTGTGTTGGAGGGGCGCTGGAGGGGGTGCTGAAGGGGGGGGCTGGAGGGGGTGCTGGAGGGTGTGCTGGAGGGGGTACTGGAGGGGGTGCTGGAAGGGGTGCTGGAGGGGGCGCTGGAGGGGGTGCTGGAGAGGGTGTTGGAGAGGGTGCTGGAGGGGGTGCTGGAGGGGGTGCTAAAGATAGTGCTGGAGGGGGTGCTGGAGGGGTGCTGGAGGGGGTACTGGAGGGGGTGCTGGAGGGGGTGTTGGAGAGGGTGCTGGAGGGGGTGCTGGAGGGGGTGCTAAAGAGGGTGCTGGAGGGGGTGCTGGAGGGGTGCTGGAATGGGTACTGGAGGGGGTGCTGGAGGGGGTGCTAGAGGGGATGCTCGAGAGGGTGCTGGAGAGGGTGCTGGAAAGGGTGTTGGAGGGGGTGCTGGAGAGGGTGCTGGAAGGGGTGTTGGAGGGAGTGCTGGAGGGGGTGCTGGAGGCGGTTCCTGGAGGAGGTGCTGGAGGGGATGTGGGAGGGGGTGCTGGAGGGGGTGCTAGAGGGGGTGCTGGAGGGGGTGCTGGAACGGGTGTTGGAGGAGGAGCAGGAGGGGGTGTTGGAGGGGGTACTGGAGGGGGTGCAGGAGGAGGTGTTGGAGGGGATGTTGGGGCTTGAGGAAGTGCTGGAAGGGGAGCTGAAGGGGGTGCTGGAGGGGGTGTTGGAAGGGGTGCTGGACGGGTGTTGGAGGGGTTGCTGGATGGGGTCCTGGACGGGGTGTTGGATGAGGAGCTGGAGGGGGTGTTGGAGGGGGTGCCGGAGGGGGTGTTGGAGGGGGTGCTGGATGGGGTGTAGGAGAGGGTGCTGGAGGGGTGTTTTAGGTTGTGTTGGAGGGAGTGCTGAAGAAGGTGCTGGAGGGGGTGTTGGAGGGGGTGTTGGAGGGGGTGTTGGAGAGAGTGCTGGAGAGGTGTTGGAGGTTGTGTTGGAGGGGTGCTGAAGGGGGTGTTGGGAAGGGTGTTGGAGGGGGTGCTGGATGGGGTGTTGGAGAGGGTGCTAGAGGGGCGTTGAAGGTTGTGTAGGAGGGGTGCTGGAAGGGGTGCTGGAGGGGGTGCTGGAGGGGGTACTGGAGGGGGTGCTGGAGGGGGTGCTGAAGAGGGCGCCGGAGGAAGTGCTGGAGGGGGTGTTGGAGAGGGTGCTGGAAGGGGTGCTGGAGAAGTTGCTGGATGGGGTGCTGGAGGGGGTGTTGGGTAGGGTGCTGGAGGGGGTGTTGGAGGGGGTGCCGGAGGGGGTGTTGGAGGGGGTGCTGGATGGGGTGTTGGAGAGGGTGCTGGAGGGGTGTTAAAGGTTGTGTTGGAGGGAGTGCTGAAGAGGGTGCTGGAGGGGGTGTTGGAGAGGGTGTTGGAGGGGGTGATGGAGAGAGTGCTGGAGAGGTGTTGGAGGTTGTGTTGGAGGGGGTGCTGAAGGGGGTGCTGGAAGGAGTGTTGGAGGGGGTGCTGGATGGCGTGTTGGAGAGGGTGCTGGAGGGCGTAGAAGGTAGTATTGGAGGGGTACTGGAGGGGGTGCTGAAGGGGGTGCTGGAGGAGGTGCTGGAGGATGTGCTGGAGGGGGTACAAGAGGGGGTACTGGATGGGGTGTTGGAGAGGGTGCTGGAGGGGTGTTGGAGGTTCTGTTGGGGGAGTGCTGAAGGGGTGCTGCTGGAAAGGGTGTTGGAGCTGGATGTTGGAGAGGGTGTGTTGGAGAGAGTGCTGGAGAGGGGGTGTTGGAGGTTGTGCTGGAAAGAGGGTGCTGAAGGGGAGTGCTGGAAGGTGTTGGGGTTGTGTTGGAGGGGGTGCTGGATGGGGTGTTGGAGAGGGTACTGGAGGGGCGTTGAAGGTTGTGTTGGAGGGGTGCTGGAGGAGGTGCTGAAGGGAGTGCTGGAGGGGGTGCTGGAGGGTGTGCTGCAGGGGGTACTCGAGGAGGTGCTGAAAGGGGTGCTGGAGGGGCTGCTGGAGGGGGTGCTGGAGGGGGTGTTGGAGAGGGTGCTGGAGCGGGTGCTGGAGGGGGTGCTGGAGGGGGTTCTGGAGGGGGTGCTAAAAAAGGTGCTGGAGGGGGTGCTGAAGGGGGTGCTGGAGAGGGTACTGGAGGGGGTGCTGGAAAGGGTGCTGGAGAAGGTGCTGGAGGGGGTGCTGGAGGGGGTACTGCAGGGGTGCTGGAGGGGGTGCTGGAGGGGGTGCTGGAAAGGTGCTGGAGGGGGTGTTGGAGAGGGTGCTGGAGGGGTGCTGGAGGGGGTGTTGGAGAGGGTGGTGGAGGGGGTGCTGGAGGGGGTGCTGGAGGGGGTGCTGGAGGGGGTGCTAAAGGAGGTGCTGGAGGGGGTGCTGGAGGGGGAGCTGGAATGGGTACTGGAGGGAGTGCTGGAAATGGTGCTGGAGAAGGTGCTGGAGGGGGTGCTGGAGGGGGGTACTGCAGGGGTGGTGGAGGGGGTGCTGGAGGGGGTGCTGGAGGGGTGCTGGAGGGGGTGTTGGAGGGGGTACTGGAGGGGTGCTGGAGGGGGAGCTGGAGGGGTGCTGGAAGGGGAGCTGGAGGGGGTGTTGGAAGGGGTGTTGGAGGGGGTGTTGGAAAGAGCGCTGGAGAGGTGTTGGAGGTTGTGTTGGAGGGGGTGCTGAAGGGGGTGCTGGAAGGGGTGTTGGAAAGGGTGCTGGATGGGGTGTTGGAGAGGGTGCTGGAGGGGCGTTGAAGGTTGTGTTGGAGGATTGCTGGACGGGGTGCTGAAGGGGGTGCTGGAGGGGGTGTTGGAGGGGGTGCTAGAGGGGTGCTAGAGGGGGAGCTGGAATGGGTACTGGAGGGGCTGCTGGAAAGGGTGCTGGAGGGGGTGCTCGAGGGGTGCTGAAGGGAGTGCTGGAGGGGGTGTTGGAGGGGGTGTTGGAGGGGGTGATGGAGAGAGTGCTGGAGAGGTGTTGGAGGTGGTATTGGAGGGGGTGCTGAAGGGGGTGCTGGAAGGGGTGTTGGAGGGGGTGCTGGATGGGGTGTTGGAGAGGGTGCTGGAGGGGCGTTGAAGGTTGTGTTGGAGGGGTGCTGGAGGGGGTGCTGGAGGATGTGCTGGAGGGGGAACAGGAGGGGGTGCTGGATGGGGTGCTGGAGAGGGTGCTGGAGGGGTGTTGGAGGTTGTGTTGGGGGAGTGCTGAACGGGGTGCTGGAAAGGGTGTTGGAGGGGTGTTGGAAAGGATGTTGGAGAGAGTGCTGGACAGGTGTTGGAGGTTGTGCTGGAGGGGTGCTGAAGGGGGTGCTGGAAGGGGTGTTGGCGGGGGTGCTGGATGGGGTGTTGGAGAGGGTGCTGGAGGGGCGTTGAAGGTTGTGTTGGAGGGCTGCTGGAGGGGGTGCTGAAGGGAGTGCTGGAGGGGGTGCTGGAAGGTGTGCTGGAGTGGGTACTGGAGGAGGTGCTGGAGGGGGTGCTGGAGGGGCTGCTGGAGGGGGTGCTAGAAGGGGTGTTGGAGAGGGTGCTGGAGGGGGTGCTGAAGGGAGTGCTGGAGGGGGTGCTGGAGGGGGTGCTGGCGGGGGTGCTGGAGACGGTGCTGGAGGGGGTGCTGGAGGGGGTGCTGGAGGGGGTACTGCAGGGGTGCTGGAGGGGGTGCTGGAGGGGGTGCTGGAGGGGTGCTGGTGGGGGTGTGGGAGAGGGTGCTGGTGGGGTGCTGGAGGGGGTGTTGGAGAGGGTGCTGGAGGGGGTGCGGGAGGGGGTGCTGGAGGGGTGCTGGAGGGGGTGTTGGAGGGGGTGCTGGAGGGGTGCTGGAGGGGTGCTGGAGGGGTGCTGGAAGGGGAGCTGGAGGGGGTGTTGGAGGGGGTGTTGGAGGGGGTGTTGGAGAGAGCGCTGGAGAGCTGTTGGAGGTTGTGCTGGAGGGGGTGCTGAAGGGGGTGCTGGAGCGGGTGTTGGAGGGGGTGCTGGATGGGGTGTTGGAGAGGGTGCTGGAGGGGCGTTGAAGGTTGTGTTGGCGGATTGCTTGACGGGATGCTGAAGGGGGTGCTGGAGGGGGTACAAGAGGGGGTACTGGATGGGGTGTTGGAGAGGGTGCTGGAGGGGTGTTGGAGGTTCTGTTGGAGGGGTGCTGGAGGAGGTGCTGAAGGGAGTGCTGGAGGGGGTGCTGGAGGGTGTGCTGGAGGGGGTACTGGAGGAGGTGCTGGAAGGGGTGCTGGTGGGGGTGCTGGAGGGGGTGCTGGAGGGGGTGTTGGAGAGGGTGCTGGAGGGGGTGCTGAAGGGAGTGCTGGAGGGGGTGCTGGAAAGGGTGCTGGAGGGGGTGCTGGAGGGAGTGCTGGAGAGGGTGCTGGAGGGGAGTGCTGGAGGTGCTGGAGGGGGTGCTGGAGGGGGTGCTGGAGGGGGTGCTAAAGGAGGTGCTGGAGGAGGGGGTGCTGGAGGGGGAGCTGGAATGGGTACTGGAGGGGGGGTTGGAAAGGGTGCTGGAGAAGGTGCTGGAAAGGGTGCTGGAGGGGGTACTGCAGGGGTGCTGGAGGGGGTGCGGGAGGGGGTGCTGGAGGGGTGCTGGAGGGGGTGTTGAAGAGGGTGCTGGAGGGGTGCTGGAGGGGGTGTTGGAGAGGGTGCTGGAGAGGGTGCTGGAGGGGGTGCTGGAGTGGTGCTGGAGGGGGGTGCTCGAAAGGTGCTGAAAGGGGTGCTGGAGGGGGGTGTTCGAGGGGGTGTTGGAGGGGGTGATGGAGACAGTGCTGGAGAGGTATTGGAGGTTGTGTTGGAGGGGGTGCTGAAGGGGGTGCTGGAAGGGGTGTTGGAGGGGGTGCTGGTTGGGGTGTTTGAGGGGGTGTTGGAAGGGGTGATGGAGACAGTGCTGGAGAGGTGTTGGAGGTTGTGTTGGAGGGGGTGCTGAAGGGGGTGCTGGAAGGGGTGCTGGAGGGGGTGCTGAAGGGGGGTGCTGGAGGGGAGGTGCTGGAGGATGTGCTGGAGGGGGTACAGGAGGGGGTGCTGGATGGGGTGTTGGAGAGGGTGCTGGAAAAATGTTTGAGGTTGTGTTGGGGGAGTGCTGAACGGGGTGCTGGAAAGGGTGTTGGAGGGGTGTTGGAGGGGGTGTTGGAGAGAGTGCTGGACAGGTGTTGGAGGTTGTGCTGGAGGGGTGCTGAATGGGGTGCTGGAAGGGGTGTTGGAGGGGGTGCTGGATGGGGTGTTGGAGAGGGTGCTGGAGGGGCCTTGAAGGTTGTGTTGGAGGGGTGCGGGAGGGGGGGTTCAGGGTGTGCTGGAGGGGGTGCTGGAATGTGTGCTGGAGGGGGTACTGGAGGAGGTGCTGAAAGGGGGTGCTGGAGGGGCTGCTGGAGGGGGTGCTGGAGGGGGGTGTTGAAGAGGGTGCTGGAGGGGGTGCTGAAGGGAGTGCTGGAGGGGGTGCTGGAGGGGGTGCTGGAGGGGGGTGCTGGAGGGAGTGCTGGAGAGGGTGTTGGAGGGGGTGTTGGAGGGGGTGCTGGAGGGGGTGGTGGAGGGGGTGCTAAAGGAGGTGCTGGAGAGGGTGCTGAAGGGGGAGCTGGAATGGGTACTGGAGGGGGTGCTGGAGGGGGTGGTGGAGAAGGTGATGGAGAGAGCGCTGGAGGGGGTACTGCAGGGAGTGCTGGAGAGGGTTGCTGAAGGGGGTGCTGGAGGGGTGCTGCAGGGGGAGCTGGACTGGGTTCTGGAGGGGGTGCTGGAGGGGGTGTTGGAGAAGGTGTTGGAGAGAGCGCTGGAGAGGTGTTGGAGGTTGTGTTGGAGGGGGTGCTGAAAAGGGTGCTGGAAGGGGTGTTGGAGGGGGTGCTGGATGGGGTGTTGGAGAGGGTGCTGGAGGGGCGTTGAAGGTTGTGTTGGAGGATTGCTGGACGGGGTACTGAAGGGGGTGCTGGAGGGGGTGTTGGAGGGGGGTGCTAGAGGGGTGCTGGAGGGGGTTTTGGAAAAAGTGCTGGAGGGGTGGTGGAAAGGGTGCTGGAGGGGGTGCTGGAGGGGGTGCTGGATGGGTGCTGGAGAGGTGTTGGAGGGGGTTTTGGGGGGGGGTGTTGGAGGGGTGCTGGAGGGGTGCTGGAGGGGGTGCTGGAGGGGGTGTTGGAGGGGGTGCTGGAAAGGTGCTGGAGGAGGGTGCTGGAGGGGTGCTTGGAGGGTGCTTGGAGGGGGGGTGCTTGGAGGGTGGGGTGCTGGAGGGGTGTTGGAGGGGTGCTGGAGGTGCTAGAGGTGCTGGACGGGGTGCTGGAGGGGGTGCTGGAGGGAGGGGTGCTGGAGGGGTGCTGGAGGGGTGCTGGAGGGAGGGGTGCTTGATGTTGCCCAGGGGTGCTGGAGGGGTGCTGGAAGAGTGCTTGAGGGGGTGTTGGAGGTGTTGGAGGAGGTGCTGGAGGGTTGCTGGAGGGGAGCAGGAGGAGGGTGTTGGAGGGGTGCTGGAAAGGTGCTGGGAGGAGGGAGTTGGAGGGGGTGTTGGAGGGGGTCCTGGGGGAGCTGGAGGGGTGCTGGAGGGGGTGCAGGAGGGGGAGTTGGAGGGGTGCTGGAGGGGTGCTGGAGGGCTGCTGGAGGGGTGTTGGAGGGGTGTCGGATGGGGTGCTGGAGGGATGCTGGAGGGGGTGCTGGAGGGGGTGTTGGAGGGGGTGCTGTAGGGGTGCTGGAGGGGGTGCTGCAGAGGGTGTTGGAGGGGGTGCTGGAGGGGTGCTGGAGGGGGTGTTGGAAAGGGGTGTTGGAGGGGTGCTGGAGGGGTGCTGAGGGTGCTGGAAGGTCCTGGAGGGGGTGTTGGGAGGGGTGCTGGAGGGGTGCTGGAGGGGTGCTGGATGGGGTGTTGGAGGGGGTTTTGGAGGTTTGTTGCAGGGGTGCTGGAGTGGGTGTTGAAGAGGGTGTTGGAGGGGGTGCTGGAGGGGGTGCTGGAGGGGTGCTGGAGGGGGCTTTGGAGAGGGTGTTGGAGGGGGTGCTGTAGGGGTGCAGGGAGTGGGTGCTGAGGGGTGTTGGAGGGGTGCTGGAGGGTGCTGGAGGGGGTGTTGGAGGGGTGTTGGAGGGTGCTGAGGGGTGCTGGAGGGTGCTGGAGGGGTGTTGAGGGGTGCTGAGGGGTGCTGGAAGGGGTCCTGGAGGGGGTGTTGGAGGGGGTGTTGGAGGGGGTGCTGTAGGGTTGCTGGAGGAGGGTGCTGGAGGCTTTCTGGAGGGGTGCTGGAAAGTTTGTCGGAGGGGGTGTAGGAGGGGGTGCTGGAGGGGTGCTGGAGGGTGCTGGAGGGTGCTTGGAGGGTGTTGGAGGGAGTGCTGTAGGGGTGCTGGAGGGGTGCTCAAGGGGGTGTTGGAGGGGTGTTGGAGGTTGTGCTGGAGGGGTGCTGGAGGGGTGCTGGAGGGGTGCTGGAGGGGTGTTGGAAAGGGTGCTGGAGGGTGCTGGAGGGTGCTGGAGGGGGTGTTGGAGGGTGTTGGAGGTTTGCTAAAGGGGTGCTGGAGGGGGTGCTGGAGGGGGTGTTGGAGGGTGCTGGAGGATGCTGGAGGGGTGCTGGAGGGTGCTTGAGGGGGTGTTGGAGGGGTGTTGAGGGGTGCTGGAGGGGGTGTTGGAGAGGGTGTTGGAGGGGGTGTTGGAGAGGGTGTTGGAGGGGGTGTTGGAGAGGGTGTTGGAGAAGGTGTTGGATAGGGTGTTCGAGGGGGTGCTGGAGGAATGCTGGAGGGGGTGTTGGAGAGGGTGAAAGGAGGGGGTGTTTGAGAGGGTGTTGGAGGGTTGTTGGAGGAGGTGTTGGAGGGGGTGTTGGAGGGGTGTTGGAGGGAGTGGGAGGGGTGCTGGAGGGGGTGTTGGAGGGAGTTGGAGGGGTGTTGTAGAGGGTGCTTGGAGGGGGTGTTGGAGAGGGTGCTGGAGGGGGTGTTGGAGGGTGCTGGAGGGGGTGCTGGAGGGGTGCTGGAGGGGGCGTTGGAGGGGTGTTGGAGGGGGTGCTGTAGGGGTGCTGGAGAAGGTGCTGGAGGGGTGTTAGAGGGGTGCTGGAGGGGAGCTGGAGGGGTGCTGGAGTGGTGTTGGAGGGGTGCTGGGAGGGTTCTGGAGGGGTGCTGGAGGGGTGTTGGAGGGGTGTTGGAGGTTTGCTGGAGGGGTGCTGGAGGGTGCTGAGAGGGTGTTGGAGGGGTGCTGAGGGTGCTGGAGGGGTGCAAGGAGGGGTGCTGGAGGGGTACTGGAGGGTGCTGAGGGGTGCTGGAGGGGTGTTGGAGGGGTACTGAGGGGTGCTGGAGGGGTGCTGGAGGGGGTGTTGGAGGGGTGATAGAGGGGTGCTGTAGGGGTGCTGGAGAGGGTGCTGGAGGGGCTGCTGGAGGCTTTCTGGAGGTGCTGGAGGGGGTTGGAGGGGGTGTTTCTGGAGGGTGCTGGAGGGGGTGCTTGGAGGTGTTGGAGGGGTGCTGGAGGGGGTGTTGGAGGGGGCTGGAGGTGGTTGGAGGGGTGCTGGAGGGGGCTTTGGAGGGGGTGTTGGAGGGTGTTGAGGGGGTGCTGTAGGGGTGCTGGAGGGGGTGCTCAAGGGGGTGCTGGAGTGGTGCTGGAGGGGTGCTGGAGGGGTCTGGAGGTTTGCTGGGAAGGGGGCTGGAGGGGGTGCTGGAGGGGGTGTTGGAAGGGGTGCTGGAGGGTGCTGGAGGGGGTGCTGGAGGGGTGATGGAGGGGTGCTGAGGGGTGCTGGAGGGGGTGTTGGAGGGGGTGTTGGAGGGTGTGCTGGATGGGTGCTGGAGGGGTGTTGGAAGGGGTGTTGAAGAGGGTGCTGGAGGGGTGCAGGAGGGGTGCTTGAGGGGGTGTTGGAGGGGGTGTTGGAGGGGGTGCTGTAGGGGTGCTGGAGGGGGTGTTGGAGGTTGTGCTGGTGGGGTGCTGGAGGGTGCTGGAGGGGGTGTTGGAGGTTTGCTGGAGGGGTGCTGGAGGGTGCTGGAGGGAGGGGTGTTGGAGGGGTGTTGGAGGGGTGCTGGAGAGGGTGCTGGTGGGGGTGTTGGAAGGGGTGCTGGAGGGGTGCTTGAGGGGTGCTGGAGGGGGTGTTGGAGACGGTGTTGGAGGGGGTGCTGGATGGGTGCTGGAGAGGGTGCTGGAGGGGGTGCTGGAGGCTTGCAGGAGGAGGGGTGCTGGAGGGGTGTTGGAGAAGGTGCTTGGAGGGGTGCTGGATGGGTGCTGGAGGGTGCTGGAGGGGTGCTGGAGGGGTGCTAGAGGGGTGCTGGAGGGGTGTTGGAGGGGGTGCTGGAGGGGTGTTGGATGGGTGCTGGAGGGGTGTTGGAGGGGTGCTGGAGGGGTGTTGTAGGGGTGCTGGAGGGGTGTTGGAGGGGTGCTGGAGAGGGTGCTGGATGGGTGCTGGAGGGATGCTGGAGGGGTGCTGGAGGGGTGTTGGAGGGGGTGCTGGAGGGGTGCTGGATGGGTGCTGGAGGGGTGTTGGAGGGTGCTGAAGGGGTGTTGGAGGGGGTGCTGAGGGGTGCTGGAGGGTGCTGGATGGGTGCTGGAGGGGGTGTTGGAGGGGTGCTGGAGGGGTGTTGAGGGGGTGCTGGAGGGTGCTGGATGGGTGCTGAAGGGGTGTTGGAGGGGTGCTGGAGGGGTGCTGGAGGGGTGCTGGGAGGGGTGCTGAAGGGGTGTTGGAGGGGGTGCTGGGGAGGGGTGCTGGAGGGGTGCTGGAGGGTGTTGGAGGGGTGCTGGAGGGGTGTTGGAGGGGGTGCTGGAGGGGTTCTGGAGGGGTGCTGGAGGGGGTGTTGGAGGGGGTGTTAGAGGGGTGCTGTAGGGGTGCTGAGGGGTGCTGGAGGGGGTGTTGGAGGGTGCTGAGGGTGCTGGAGGGTGCTGGAGGTGTTGGAGGGGGTGCTGGAGGGGGTTCTGGAGGGTGCTGGAGGGGTGTTGGAGGGGTGTTGGAGGTTTGCTGGAGGTTTGCTGGAGGGGTGCTGGAGGGGGTGCTGGAGGGGTGTTGGAGGGGTGCTGGAGGGGTGCTGGAGGGGTGCTGGAGGGGTGTTGGAAGGGGTGTTGGAGGGGTGCTGTATGGGTGCTGGAGTGGGTGCTGGAGCGGGTGCTGGAGGCGTTCTGGAGGGGTGCTGGAGGGTTTGTTGGAGGGGGTGTTGGAGGGGGTGCTGGAGGATGCATAGAGGGGTGCTGTAGGGGGCTTTGGAGGGGGTGTTGGAGGGTGCTGGAGGGTTTGTTGGAGGGGGTGTTGGAGGGGGTGCTGGAGGGGTGCTGGAGGGGGCTTTGGAGAGGGTGTTGAGGGGTGCTGTAGGGGTGCTGGAGGGGGTGCTCAAGGGGGTGTTGGAGGAGGTGCTGGAGGGGTGCTGGAGGGGGTGTTCGAAGGGGTGTTGGAGGTTTGCTGGAGGGGTGCTGGAAGGGGGTGCTGGAGGGGGTGTTGGAGGGGTGCTGGAGGGGTGCTGGAGGGTGTGTTGGAGGGGGGTGTTGGAGAGGGTGCTGGAGGGTGCTGGAGGGGTGCTTGAGGGGGTGTTGGAGGGGGTGTTGGAGGGGGTGCTGTAGGGGTGCTGGAGGGGGTGTTGGAGGGGGTGCTGGTGGGGTTGTGGTGGGGTGCTGGAGGGGGTGTTGGAGGGGGTGTTGGAGGTTAGCCGGAGGGGTGCTGGAGGGGTGCTGGAGGGGGTGTTGGGAGGGGTGCTGGAGGGGTGTTGGAGGGGGTGCTGGAGGGGTGTTGGAGGGGGTGCTGAGGGGTGCTGGAGGGTGCTGGAGGGGTGTTGGAAGGTGTTGAGGGGTGCTGGATGGGTGCTGGAGAGGGTGGTGGAGGGGGTGCTGGAGGCTTGCAGGAGGGGTGCTGGAGGGGGTGTTGGAGGGGTGTTGGAGGGGTGCTAGATGGGTGCTGGAGGAGGGTGCTGGAGGGGTGCTGGAGGGTGCTGAGGGGTGCGGGAGGGGTGTTGGAGGGGGTGCTGGAGGTGTGGGATGGGTGCTGGAGAGGTGTTGGAGGGGTGCTGGAGGGTGTTGGAGGGGGTGCTGAGGGGTGTTGGAGGGGTGCTGGAGGGGTGCTGGATGGGTGCTGGAGGGGTGTTGGAAGGGGTGCTGGAGGTGTGCTGGATGGGTGCTGGAGGGGGTGTTGGAGGTCGTTGGAGGGGGTGCTGGATGGGTGCTGGAGTGGGTGCTGGAGGGGGTGCTGGTGGCTTGTTGGAGGGGTGCTGGAGGGGTGCTGGAGGAGGTGCTGGAGGTGGTGTTGGAGGGGGTGCTGGAGGGTGCTGGAGGGGTGCTGGAGGGGGCGTTGGAGGAGGGGTGTTGGAGGGGTGCTGTAGGGGTGCAGGAGTGGGTGCTGGAGGGGGTGTTGGAGGGTGCTGGAGGGGTGCTGGAGGGGTGTTGGAGGGGTGTTGGAGGGAAGGGTGCTGGAGGGGTTCTGGAGGGGGTGCTGGAGGGTGTTGGAGGGGTGCTGGAGGAGGGTGCTGGAGGGTGCTGGAGGGGTGTTGGAGGAGGGTGCTGGAGGGGTGCTGGAGGGTCCTGGAGGAGGTGTTGGAGGGGTGTTGGAGGGGTGCTGTAGGGTTGCTGGAGAGGGTGCTGGAGGCTTTCTGGAGGGTGCTGGAAAGTTTGTCGGAGGGGTGTAGGAGGGGTGCTGGAGGGGTGCTGGAGGGGTGCTGGATGGTGCTTTGGAGGGTGTTGGAGGAGTGCTGTAGGGGTGCTGGAGGGTGCTCAAGGGGTGTTGGAGGGGTGTTGGAGGTTGTGCTGGAGGGGAGGGGTGCTGGAGGGGTGCTGGAGGGGTGCTGGAAAGGGTGTTGGAAAGGAAAGGGTGCTGGAGGGTGCTGGAGAGGTGCTGGAGGGGGTGTTGGAGGGGTGTTGGAGGGTTTGCTGAAAGGGGTGCTGGAGGTGCTGGAGGGGGTGTTGGAGGAGGGGTGCTGGAGGAGGATGCTGGAGGGTGCTGGAGGGTGGAGGGTGCTTGAGGGGGTGTTGGAGGGGTGTTGGAGGGGGTGCTGGAGGGGTGTTGGAGATGTTGGAGGGGTGTTGGAGGAGGGTGTTGGAGGGTGTTGGAGAGGGTGTTGGAGAAGGTGTTGAGAGGGTGTTCGAGGGGGTGCTGGAGGAATGCTGGAGGGGTGTTGGAGGAGGGTGTTGGAGGGTGTTGAGAGGGTGTTGGAGGGTTGTTGGAGAGGTGTTGGAGGGTGTTGGAGGGTGTTGGAGAGGGTGTGGAGGGTGTTGGAGGGTGTTGGAGAGGAATTGTTGGAGGGGTGTTGTAGAGGGTGCTTGGAGGGGTGCTGGAGAGGTGCTTGGAGGGGGTGTTGTTGAGGGTGTTGGAGGGGTGCTGGAGGGGTGCTGGAGGGGTGTTGGAGAGGGTGCTGGAGGGGTGCTGGAGGGGTGAGGGAGCGTTGGAGGGAAGTTGGAGGGTGCTGGAGAGGGGGTGCGGAGTTGTAGAGGGGTGCTGGAGGGAGCTGGAGGGGTGCTGGAGTGGGTGTGGAGGGGTGCTGGAGGGGTTCTGGAGGGGTGCTGGAGGGGTGTTGGAGGGGTGTTGGAGGTTTGCTGGAGGGGTGCTGGATGGGGTGCTGGAGAGGGTGTTGGAGGGGGTGCTGGAGGGGTGCTGGAGAGGGTGCTGGAGGAGGGGTGCTGGAGGGGTACTGGAGGGTGCTGGAGGGGTGCTGGAGGGGGTGTTGGAGGAGTGGCACTGGAGGGGAGGGGTGCTGGAGGGGTGGGACTGGAGGGGTGTTGAGGGTGATAGAGGGGGTGCTGTAGGGGTGCTGGAGGAGGGGTGCTGGAGGGGCTGCTGGAGGCTTTCTGGAGGGGTGCTGGACTTTGTTGGAGGGGGTGTTGGAGGGGTGCTGGAGGTGGGTTGGAGGGGCTTGAAGGGGGTGTGGAGGGTGCTGGAGGGGGCTGGAGGGTGTTGGAGTGGGTGTTGGAGGGTGCTGGTAGCAGAGGTGCTGGAGGGTGCTCAAGGGGTGCTTGGAGGTGGAGCTGGAGGGGTGCTGGAGGGGTCTTGGAGGTTTGCTGGAGGGGGCTGGGAGGGGGTGCTGGAGGGGGTGTTGGAGGGGTGCTGGAGGGGTGCTGGAGGGGGTGCTGGAGGGGTGATGGAGGGGGTGCTGGAGGGGTGTTGGAGGGGTGCTGGAGGTCGGAGGGGTGTTGGAGGGGTGCTGGATGGGTGCTGGAGGAGGGTGCTGGAGGGTGCTGGAGGCTTGCTGGAGGGTGCTGGAGGGGTGCTGGAGGGGTGTTGGAGGGAGTGCTGGAGTGTGCTGGAGGGTGCTGGATGGGGTGTTGGAGGGGGTGTTGGAGGGGGTGCTGGAGGGGTGCTGGAGGGGGTGTTGGAAGGGTGTTGAAGAGGGTGCTGAGGGGTGCAGGAGGGTGCTTGAGGGGTGTTGAGGGGTGTTGAGGGGGTGCTGTAGGGGTGCTGGAGGGGTGTTGGAGGTTGTGCCTGGAGGGGTGCTGGAGGGGGTGCTGGGAGGGGTGCTTGGAGGTTTGCTGGAGGGTGCAGGAGGGGGTGCTGAGGGGGTGTTGGAAAGGGTGCTTGAGGGGTGCTGGAGGGGGGTGCTGGAGGGTGTTGGAGGGGGTGCTGGAGGGGTGCTTGAGGGGTGCTGGAGGGGTGTTGGAGGGGTGTTGGAGGGTGCTGATGGGTGCTGAGAGGTGCTGGAGGGGTGCTGAGGCTTGCAGGAGGTGCTGGAGGGGGTGTTGAAGGAAGGGGTGTTGGAGGGGGTGCTGGAGGGTGTGGGGATGGAGTTGAGGGTGCTGGAGGGGTGCTGAGGGTGCTAGAGGGGTGCTGGAGGTGCTGAGGGGTGCTGGAGGGGTGTTGGATGGGTGCTGGAGGGGTGTTGGAGGGGTGCTGGAGGGTGTTGTAGGGGGTGCTGAGGGGTGTTGGAGGGGTGCTGGAGGGTGCTGGATGGGTGCTGGAGGGGTGTTGGAGAGGGTGCTGGAGGGTGCTGGAGGGTGCTGAGGGGTGCTGGATGGGTGCTGGAGGGTGTTGGAGGGGGTGCCTGAAGGGGTGTTGTAGGGGTGCTGAGGGGTGCTGAGAGGGTGCTGGATGGGTGCTGGAGGGGTGTTGGAGAGGGTGCTGGAGGGGTGTTGGAGGGGGTGCTGGAGGGGTGCTGGATGGGTGCTGAAGGGGTGGGGTGCTGGAGGGGTGCTGAGGGGTGCTGGAGGGTGCTGGAGGGTGCTGGAGGGGTGTTGTAGGGGGTGCTGGAGGGGTGCTGGATGGGTGCCGGAGGGGTGTTGGAGGGGGTGCTTGAGGGGTGTTGGAGGGGGTGCTGGAGGGGGTGCTGTAGGGGTGCTGGAGGGGGCGTTGAGGGGTGCTGGAGGGGTGCTGTAGGGGTGCTGAGGGGAAGCTGGAGGGTGTTGGAGGGTGGGCTGGAGGGGCATGCTGGAGGGGTGCTGGAGTGGGTGTTGGAGTGCTGGAGGGGTTCTGGAGGTGCTGGAGGGTGTTGGAGGTGTTGGGGAGGTTTGCTGGAGGTTTTGCTGGAGGGGTGCTGGAGGGGGTGCTGGAGGTGTTGGAGGGAATGCTGGAGGGTGCTGGAGGAGTGCTGGAGGGTGTTGGAAGGGTGTTGGAGGGTGCTGTATGGGTGCTGGAGGAGGAGTGCTGGGCAGGTGCTGGGCTTTCTGGAGGGGTGCTGGAGGTTTGTTGGAGGGAGGTGTTGGAGGGGGTGCTGGAGGGATGCTAGAGGGAGTGCTGTGAGGGGGCTTTGGAGGGTGTTGGAGGGTGCTGGAGGGTTTGTTGGAGAAGGTGTTGGAGGGTGCTGAGGGGTGCTGGAGGGCTTTGGAGAGGTGTTGGAGGGTGCTGTAGGGGTGCTGGAGGGGTGCTCAAGGGGTGTTGGAGGAGTGCTGGAGGGTGCTGGAGGGTGTTCGAAGGGTGTTGGAGGGTTTGCTGGAGGGGTGCTGGAAGGGGTGCTGGAGGGGTGTTGGAGGGGTGCTGGAGGGTGCTGGAGGTGTGTTGGAGGGGTGTTGGAGGAGGGTGCTGGAGGGGTGCTGGAGGGTGCTTGAGGGGTGTTGGAGGGGGTGTTGGAGGGGTGCTGTAGGGGTGCTGGAGGGTGTTGGAGGTTGTGCTGGTGGGGTGCTGGAGGGGTGCTGGAGGGGTGTTGGAGGGGGTGTTGGAGGGGTTTGCCGGAGAGGGTGCTGGAGGGGTGCTGGAGGAGTGTTGGAGAAGGGGGTGCTGGAGGGTGTTGGAGGGGTGCTGGAGGTGTTGGAGGGGTGCTGGAGGGTGCTGGAGGTGCTGGAGGGTGTTGGAGGGTGTTGGAGGGTGCTGGATGGGTGCTGGAGGAGGGTGCTGGAGGGGTGCTGGAGGCTTGCTGGAGGGTGCTGGAGGGTGTTGGGGAGGTGTTGGAGAGGGGTGCTAGATGGGTGCTGGAGAGGGTGCTGGAGGGTGCTGGAGGGGTGCTGGAGGGGTGCTGGAGGGGTGTTGGAGGGGTGCTGGAGGGTGCGGATGGGTGCTGGGGGGGAGGTGTTGGAGGGTGCTTGAGGGTGTTGGAGGGGGTGCTGGAGGGGTGTTGGAGGGGGTGCTGGAGGGATGCTGGATGGGTGCTGGAGGGGTGTTGGAGGGGTGCTGGAGGTGTGCTGGATGGGTGCTGGAGGGTGTTGGAGGGGTGCTGGAGGGGTTCTGGAGGGGTGCTGGAGGTGTTGGAGGGTGTTGGAGGTTTGCTGGAGGTTTGCTGGAGGGGGTGCTGGAGGGGTGCTGGAGGGGGTGTTGGAGGGGTGCTGGAGGGGTGCTGGAGGGGTGCTGGAGGGGTGTTGGAAGGGGTGTTGGAGGGGGTGCTGTATGGGTGCTGAGAGGGTGCTGGAGCAGGTGCTGGAGGCTTTCTGGAGGGTGCTGGAGGGTTTGTTGGAGGGTGTTGGAGGGTGCTGGAGGGGATGCTAGAGGGGGTGCTGGAGGGGGCTTTGGAGGGGTGTTGGAGGGTGCTGGAGGGTTTGTTGGAGGAGGTGTTGGAGGTGCTGGAGGGGTGCTGGAGGGGGCTTTGGAGGGAGGGTGTTGGAGGGTGCTGTAGGGGTGCTGGAGGGGTGCTCAGGGGTGTTGGAGGAGGTGCTGGAGGGGTGCTGGAGGGGTGTTCGAAGGGTGTTGGAGGGGTTTGCTGGAGGGGTGCTGGAAGGGGTGCCGGAGGGTGTTGGAGGGGGTGCTGGAGGGGTTCTGGAGGGGTGCTGGAGGGGGTGTTGGAGGGGTGCTGGAGGGTGTTGGATGGGTGCTGGAGGGGTGTTGGAGGGTTGTTGGAGGGGTGCTGGATGGGTGCTGGAGAGGGTGCGGGATGGGGTGCTGGAGGGGGTGTTGGAGGGGGTGCTGGAGGGGTGCTGGAGGAGGTGCTGGAGGTGGTGTTGGAGGGGGTGCTGGAGGGTGCTGGAGGGTGTGTAGGAGGGGTGTTGGAGAGGGTGCTGGAGGGGTGCTGGAGGGGTGCTTGAGGGGGTGTTGGAGGGTGCTTGGAGGGGGTGCTGTGAGGGGTGCTGGAGGGGGGTGTTGGAGGTTGTGCTGGTGGGGTGCTGGAGGTGCTGGAGGTGTTGGAGGGTGTTGGAGGTTTGCTGGAGGAGGGGTGCTGGAGGGGTGCAAAGGAGGTGTTGGAGGGGAATGCTGGAGGGGTGTTGGGAGGGGTGCTGGAGGGGTGTTGGAGGGGTGCTGGAGGGGTGCTGGAGGGGTGCTGGAGGAGATGTTGGAGGGGTGTTGGAGGGTGCTGGATGGGTGCTGGAGAGGGTGCTGGAGGAGGGGTGCTGGAGGCTTGCTGGAGGAGGGGTGCTGGAGGAGGTGTTGGAGGTGTTGGAGGGGTGCTAGATGGGTTCTGGAGAGGGTGCTGGAGGGGTGCTGGAGGGGTGCTGGAGGGGTGGTGGAGGGGGTGCTGGAGGGGTGCGGGATGGGTGCTGGAGAGGTGTTGGAGGGGGTGCTGGAGGGGTGTTGGGGAGGGGGTGCTGGAGGGGTGCTGGATGGGTGCTGGAGGGGTGTTGGAGGGGGTGCTGGAGGGGTGCTGGATGGGTGCTGGAGGGGTGTTGGAGGGGGTGCTGGAGGGTGTTGGAGGGGGTGCTGGAGGGTGTTGGAGGGGGTGCTGGAGGGGTGCTGGAGAGGGTGCTGGAGGGGTGCTGGAGGGGTGTTGGAGGGAGTGCTGGAGGGGTGTTTGAGGGGGTGCTGGATGGGTGCTGGACAGGTGCTGGAGGGGTGTTGGAGGGGATGCTGGAGGGGTGCTGGAGGGGTGCTGGAGGGGTGCTGGAGGGTGTTGGAGGGGGTGCTGGTGCGGTGCTGGAGGGGTGCTGGAGGGGTGTTGGAGGGGGTGCTGGAGGGGTGTTGGAGGGGTGCTGGAGGGGTGCTGGATGGGTGCTGGAGGGGGGTTGGAGGGTGCTGGAGGGTGTTGGAGGGGGTGCTGGAGGGTGCTGGAGGAGGGTGCTGGATGGGTGCTGGAGGGGTGTTGGAGGGGTGCTGGAGGGGTGTTGGAGGGGTGCTGGAGGGGTGCTGGATGGGTGCTGGAGGGGTGTTGGAGGGTGCTGGAGGGTGTTGGGGAGGGGTGCTGGAGGGGGTGCTGGATGGGTGCTGGAGGGGTGTTGGAGGTGCTGGAGGGGTGTTGGAGGGGGTGCTGGAGGGTGCTGGATGGGTGCTGGAGGGGTGTTGGAGGGTGCTGGAGGGGTGCTGGAGGGGTGCTGGAGGGGTGCTGGAGGGGTGTTGGAGGGTGCTGGAGGGGTGCTGGAGGGTGCTGGAGGGTGCTGGAGGGGTGCTGGAGGGTGCTGGAGGGTGTTGGAGGGGTGCTGGAGGGTGCTGGAGGGGTGTTGGAGGGTGCTGGAGGGTGTGCTGGAGGGTGCTGGAGGGTGCTGGAGGGGTGCTGGAGGGGTGCTGGAGGGGTCCTGGAGGGGTGCTGGAGAGGAGGTGCTGGAGGGGTGCTGGAGGGTGCTGGAGGGGTGCTGGAGGGGGTGCTGGAGGTGCTGGAGGGGTGCTGGAGGGTGCTGGAGGGGTGCTGGAGGGGTGCTGGAGGGTGCTGGAGGGGGTGCTGGAGGGTGCTGGAGGGTGCTGGAGGGGTGTGGAGGGTGTTGGAGGGGGTGCTGGAGGGGTGCTGGAGGGGGAGGGGTGTTGGAGGTTGCTGGAGGGGGTGCTGGAGGGGTGCTGGAGGGGTGCTGGATGGGTGCTGGAGGGGGTGCTGGAGGGGTCCTGGAGGGGTGCTGGAGGGGTGCTGGAGGGGTGCTGGAGGGGTGATGGAGGGGTGCTGGAGGGGTGCTGGAGGGGTGCTGGAGGGGTGCTGGAGGGGTGCTGGAGGGTGTGCTGGAGGGTTGGTGGTGGGGTGCTGGAGGGGGTGCTGGAGGGGTGCTGGACTGGTGCGGGAGGGGTGCAGGAGGGGTGCTGGAGGGGGTGCTGGAGGGGTGCTGGAGGGGTGCTGGAGGGGTGCTGGAGGGGTGCTGGAGGGGTGTTGGACTCAGTACTTGAAATATGGTTTGTTTTGTATTGTGCTAAGTAGAATATTATGCTGGTTTATATATCGTTGATGTCGTCGTTGTCTGGTTCTTCTGAGAGTTCATTGATGATTTTAAGTTTTGTTTATTATTGACAAGTAATTTTATTCCTGACATCCTGAGCTTTAAAAAGTTCTCTGAATCTTATTCTCTGCGTGTAAATGATAAACAATTTTCTTTGCTTTATATATATATATATATATATATATATATATATATATATATATATATATATATATATATATGCAAAACAACCACTCTGAAAGAATAAGAAATTCCAAGCGCTTTCGTGACTACTCACATTATCAAGGAACTATGAAAGTAAAGCATCCAAGGTAGCTATATAAGGGGTCTGGCCGGCACCTCACTATCCGATCCCACAACGGTTTAAACACCTGACGCGCGCCGACCCAACTTGGATAGGTCCTTGGCACAACTCACCTCACAAACTATTCTACCCAAGAAATAAGAAATTTTAAAGATTATTTGTCCAGTGTATTATTAAATTCTTCCCAAATTCTATTAATTATAAATGGATCTAATTTATATAAACCAAAGGAAATATTCATATTATTGTCAAAACTGCTTTTTATGAAACAAGATTCAATTATATTCCTGTCGACCATGGACTTGCTTGATACTACTTTCTCAACTTTTTGAAAATCAATTGGATGGTTAAAATCTCTTACATGAATAAATAGAGCATTGGAATCTTGTCCAGTTCTAATGCTATATTTATGTTGTTTTAATCTTAGTTCGAGATTTTTACGAAAGCGCTTGGAATTTCTTATTCTTTCAGAGTGGTTGTTTTGCATATTCTGAAATCACCTGTTTACTGTGATCTTATTGCATATATATATATATATATATATATATATATATATATATATATATATATATATATATATATATATATATATATATATATATATATATATATATGTGTGTGTGTGTGTATATATATATATATTTATTTTTTATTATCACACTGGCCGATTCCCACCAAGGCAGGGTGGCCTGAAAAAGAAAAACTTTCACCATCATTCACTCCATCACTGTCTTGCCAGAAGGGTGCTTTACACTACAGTTTTTAAACTGCAACATTAACACCCCTCCTTCAGAGTGCAGGCACTGTACTTCCCATCTCCAGGACTCGAGTCCGGCCTGCCGGTTTCCCTGAACCCCTTCATAAATGTTACTTTGCTCACACTCCAACAGCACGTCAAGTATTAAAAACCATTTGTCTCCATTCACTCCTATCAAACACGCTCACGCATGCCTGCTGGAAGTCCAAGCCCCTCGCACACAAAACCTCCTTTACCCCCTCCCTCCAACCTTTCCTAGGCCGACCCCTACCCCGCCTTCCTTCCACTACAGACTGATACACTCTTGGAGTCATTCTGTTTCGCTCCATTCTCTCTACATGTCCGAACCACCTCAACAACCCTTCCTCAGCCCTCTGGACAACAGTTTTGATAATCCCGCACCTCCTCCTAACTTCCAAACTAAGAATTCTCTGCATTATATTCACACCACACATTGCCCTCAGACATGACATCTCCACTGTCTCCAGCCTTCTCCTCGCTGCAACATTCATCACCCACGCTTCACACCCATATAAGAGCGTTGGTAAAACTATACTCTCATACATTCCCCTCTTTGCCTCCAAGGACGAAGTTCTTTGTCTCCACAGACTCCTAAGTGCACCACTCACTCTTTTTCCCTCATCAGTTCTATGATTCATCTCATCTTTCATAGACCCATCCGCTGACACGTCCACTCCCAAATATCTGAATACGTTCACCTCCTCCATACTCTCTCCCTCCAATCTGATATCCAATCTTTCATCACCTAATCTTTTTGTTATCCTCATAACCTTACTCTTTCCTGTATTCACCTTTAATTTCCTTCTTTTGCACACCCTACCAAATTCATCCACCAATCTCTGCAACTTCTCTTCAGAATCTCCCAAGAGCACAGTGTCATCAGCAAAGAGCAGCTGTGACAACTCCCACTTTGTGTGTGATTCTTTATCTTTTAACTCCACACCTCTTGCCAAGACCCTCGCATTTACTTCTCTTACAACCCCATCTATAAATATATTAAACAACCACGGTGACATCACACATCCTTGTCTAAGGCCTACTTTTACTGGGAAAAAATTTCCCTCTTTCCTACATACTCTAACTTGAGCCTCACTATCCTCGTAAAAACTCTTCACTGCTTTCAGTAACCTACCTCCTACACCATACACTTGCAACATCTGCCACATTGCCCCCCTATCCACCCTGTCATACGCCTTTTCCAAATCCATAAATGCCACAAAGACCTCTTTAGCCTTATCTAAATACTGTTCACTTACATGTTTCACTGTAAACACCTGGTCCACACACCCCCTACCTTTCCTAAAGCCTCTACCACGGAGGCTTAAGAATGGAGACTCATATACTGGAGGCAGAGGAGAGCTGCAGCAGTTGAAGAGATTGTCATATGTGTGCAGAGCCCACAAGTGAAGGTAAACCAAACCCATGAGTTGGTCCAGATATTATTCCTCAAGTTGTCAGTATTACTCCAATGATCTAATGATACTTGTCTGACTCAGCAATACATCTGAATTTTTTAACAGAGAATATCTCCTGAAGCTCCTCTGCTAATCTCTGGCCTCGTCTATTTCCACACCTGGGCCCTGACCACTTGTGACGATGGCTTCTACACTGCATCTCTCCTCTGGTTCCAGTACATACGTCTTCACCCTCATGTCTTTAAAGTAGACTGGTAAAGCATGATGCAGATGTGAAACGTCTGTAAGTTAAGGCAACCTGGTGTTATATACTTGTTTTATTAGTCAAGTTACCGGTTTTATACTAGTGAGCTAATGATAGGGAGGCAAAGTTGGCACTGTTTACCAGTCAAACCTGTGAGAGTTGACGAGTTTGCAGTTCAGTAGAAATTCCAGTGTTGAGAGCGTCAACCATCGTGTGTTCTTGTATAAGACTCCAGAATGTAGACAAAATTATTTTTCGGCAAAGAGGCTGAATGTTAGGAAGCGAACCTGTGTTTAGTGAGGGTGAGTTATGTAAGTTACCTGAAGACTGGCCATCACCCCTGCCATCACACTCCTCTGGTCACCGCCCCTGCCATCACACTCCTCTGGTCACCGCCCTGCCATCACACTCCTCTGATCACCACCCTGCCATCACACTCCTCTGGTCACCACCCCTGCCATCACACTCCTCTGGTCACCACCCCTGCCATCACACTCCTCTGGTCACCACCCCTACCATCACACTCCTCTGGCCACCACCCCTGCCATCACACTCCTCTGGTCACCACCCCTGCCATCACACTCCTCTGGTCACCACCCCTGCCATCACACTCCTCTGGTCACCACCCCTGCCATCACACTCCTCTGGTCACCACCCCTGCCATCACACTCCTCTGGTCACCACCCCTGCCATCACACTCCTCTGGTCACCACCCCTGCCATCACACTCCTCTGGTCACCACCCCTGCCATCACACTCCTCTGGTCACCACCCCTGCCATCACACTCCTCTGGTCACCACCCCTGCCATCACACTCCTCTGGTCACCACCCCTGCCATCACACTCCTCTGGTCACCACCCCTGCCATCACACTCCTCTGGTCAAAACCCCTGCCATCACACTCCTCTGGTCACCACCCCTGCCATCACACTCCTCTGGTCACCACCCCTGCCACCACACTCCTCTGATCACCACCCTGCCATCACACTCCTCTGGTCACCACCCCTGCCACCACACTCCTCTGGTCACCACCCCTGCCACCACACTCCTCTGGTCACCACCCCTGCCATCACACTCCTCTGGTCACCACCCTTGCCATCACACTCCTCTGGTCACCACCCCTGCCACCACACTCCTCTGGTCACCACCCCTGCCATCACACTCCTCTGGTCACCACCCCTGCCATCACACTCCTCTGGTCACCACCCCTGCCATCACACTCCTCTGGTCACCACCCCTGCCACCACACTCCTCTGGTCACCACCCCTGCCATCACACTCCTCTGGTCACCACCCCTGCCATCACACTCCTCTGGTCACCAACCCTGCCATCACACTCCTCTGGTCACCACCCCTGCCATCACACTCCTCTGGTCACCACCCCTGCCATCACACTCCTCTGGTCATCACCCCTGCCATCACGCTCCTCTGGTCACCACCCCTGCCATCACACTCCTCTGGTCAAGACCCTGCCATCACACTCCTCTGGTCACCACCCCTGTCATCACACTCCTCTGGTCACCACCCCTGCCATCACACTCCTCTGGTCACCACCCCTGTCATCACATTCCTCTGGTCACCACCACTGCCATCACACTCCTCTGGTCACCACCCCTGCCTTCACCCCCTCCCCTGATCACCACCCCTGCTTTCACACCCTTCAGGTGTCACCACCCCTGACATCACCCCCTCCCCTGGTCACCATCTCTGCCTTCACCCATTCCCCTGGTCACCACCCCTGCTTTCACACCCTTCCCTTGTCACCACCCCTGCCTTTACCCACTTCCCTGGTCACCACCCCTGCCATCACACTCTCACAGTAAACCTGGTCACTACCCCTGCCTTCAAACTCTCACAGTAACCCTGGTCACTACCCCTGCCTTCACATTCTCACAGTAACCCTGGTCACTACACATGCTCTCACACACTCACAGTAACCCTGGTCACTACCCCTACCTTCACACACTCACAGTAACCCTGATCACTACCCCTGCATTCAAACTCTCACAGTAACCCTGGTCACTACCCCTGCCTTCACACACTCACAGTAACCCTGGTCACTACCCCTGCTTTCACACGCTCACAGTAAGCCTGGTCACTACGCCTGCCTTCACACACTCACAGTAAGCCTGATCACTACGGCTGCTTTCACACACTCACAGTAACCCTGGTCACTACGCCTGCGTTCACACACTCACGGTAACCCTGGTCACTACCCCTGCTTTCACACGCTCACAGTAAGCCTGGTCACTACGCCTGCCTTTACACACTCACAGTAACCCTAGTCACGACCCCTGCCTTCACACACTCACAGTAAGCCTGGTCACTACGCCTGCCTTCACACACTCACAGTAAGCCTGGTCACTACCCATGCCTTCACACACTCACAGTAACCCTGATCACTACCCCTGCCTTCACACACTCACAGTAAGCCTGGTCACTACTCTGCCTTCACACACTCACAGTAAGCCTGGTCACTACCCCTGCCTTCACACACTCACAGTAAGCCTGGTCACTACGCCTGCCTTCACACACTCACAGTAAGCCTGGTCACAACGCCTGCCTTCACACACTCACAGTAAGCCTGGTCACTACGCCTGCCTTCACACACTCACAGTAAGCCTGGTCACTACGCCTGCCTTCACACACTCACAGTAAGCCTGGTCACTACCCCTGCCTTCGCACCCTTACAGTAAGCCTCGTCACTACGCCTGCCCACACGCACTCACAGTAACCCTGGTCACTACCCCTGCCTTCACACACTGACAGTAAGCCTGGTCATTACGCCTGCCTTCACACACTCACAGTAAGCCTGGTCACTACCCCTGCCTTCACACACTCACAGTAAGCCTCGTCACTACTCCTGCCTTCACACACTCACAGTAAGCCTGGTCACTACGCCTGCCTTCACACACTCACAGTAAGCCTGGTCACTACGCCTGCCTTCACACACTCACAGTAAGCCTGGTCACTACGCCTGCCTTCACACACTCACAGTAAGCCTGGTCACTACCCCTGCCTTCGCACACTCACAGTAAGCCTCGTCACTACGCCTGCCCACACGCACTCACAGTAAGCCTGGTCACTACCCCTGCCTTCACACACTCACAGTAAGCCTGGTCACTACTCCTGCCTTCACACACTCACAGTAAGCCTGGTCACTACGCCTGCCCACACACACTCACAGTAAGCCTGGTCACTACCCCTGCCTTCACACACTCACAGTAAGCCTGGTCACTACGCCTGCCTTCACACACTCACAGTACGCCTGGTCACTACCCCTGCCTTCACACACTCACAGTAAGCCTCGTCACTACGCCTGCCTTCACACACTCACAGTAAGCCTAGTCACTACGCCTGCCCACACGCACTCACAGTAAGCCTGGTCACTACCCCTGCCTTCACACACTCACAGTAAGCCTGGTCGCTACGCCTGCCTTCACACACTCACAGTATCCCTGGTCACTACGCCTGCCTTCACACACTCGCAGTAAGCCTGGTCACTACGCCTACCTTCACACACACACAGTAAGCCTGGTCACTACCCCTGCCTTCACACACTCACAGTAAGCCTGGTCACAACTCCTGCCTTCACACACTCACAGTAAGCCTGGTCACTACGCCTGCCTTCACACACTCACAGTAAGCCTGGTCACTACGCCTGCCTTCACACACTCGCAGTAAGCCTGGTCACTACTCCTGCCTTCACACACTCACAGTAAGCCTGGTCACTACTCCTGCCTTCACACACTCACAGTAAGCCTGGTCACTACCCCTGCCTTCACACACTGACAGTAAGCCTGGTCATTACGCCTGCCTTCACACACTCACAGTAAGCTTGGTCACTACCCCTGCCTTCACACACTCACAGTAAGCCTGGTCACTACTCCTGCCTTCACACACTCACAGTAAGCCTGGTCACTACTCCTGCCTTCACACACTCACAGTAAGCCTGGTCGCTACCCCTGCCTTCACACACTCACAGTAAGCCTGGTCAGTACTCCTGCCTTCACACACTCACAGTAAGCCTGGTCACTACTCATGCCTTCACACACTCACAGTAAGCCTGATCACTACTCCTGCCTTCACACACTCACAGTAAGCCTGGTCACTACTCCTGCCTTCACACACTCACAGTAAGCCTGGTCACTACCCCTGCCTTCACACACTCACAGTAAGCCTGGTCACTACGCCTGCCTTCACACACTCACAGTAAGCCTGGTCACTACTCCTGCCTTCACACACTCACAGTAAGCCTGGTCACTACTCCTGCCTTCACACACTCACAGTAAGCCTGGTCACTACGCCTGCCTTCACACACTCACAGTAACCATGGTCACTACGCCTACCTTCACACACTCACAGTAAGCCTCGTCACTACGCCGGCCTTCACACACTCACAGTAAGCCTGGTCACTACGCCTACCTTCACACACTCACAGTAAGCCTCGTCACTACCCCTGCCTTCACACACTCACAGTAAGCCTGGTCACTACGCCTGCCTTCACACACTGACAGTAAGCCTGGTCACTACGGCCGCCTTCACACACTCACAGTAACCCGGGTCACTACACCTGCCTTCACACACTCACAGTAACCCTGGTCACTTCCCCTGCCTTCACACGCTCACAGAAAGCCTGGTCACTACGCCTGCCTTCACACACTCACAGTAACCCTGGTCACTACCCCTGCCTTCACACACTCACAGTAAGCCTGGTCACTACGCCTGCCTTCACACACTCACAGTAAGCCTGGTCACTACCCCTGCCTTCACACACTATTACAACCCAGGATTCCAAATGGCCTGTTACCCCGGGTGTAATGGGAGCAAATAAACACAGTAGAAAAAGTTTAGACTTATATTATCCTTCACCAGTTTATAACAGCAATATTTACACTATGTACAGTGATAAGTATAGTGCACTCCACGGTAAGCAAAGCAAAAATAGAAGCCACAAGATAGCAGACCGTGCTTCAACCAGCTCTAGAATGGGAATGACAAGGGCAGACAGGAGAGCGGTACCCACATAACCTCTGCGATTGCCAAAACCATCTTATTGGCTAGAACCTGGTCACTAGTTGAACGACGGGGCCCCATCATCAACTCTTAGCAACCTGGTTCGCTGGTTGGGGGAGATAGCCTGTAAATGAGGGTGTGTACGTGCGCCGAATAAAGGTTACGTACTCTTTGCATGCCACACACACTCACAGTAACCCTGGTCACTACCCCTGCCTTCACACACTCACAGTAACCCTGGTCGCTACCCCTGCCTTCACACACTCACAGTAACCCTGGTCACTACCCCTGCCTTCACACACTCACAGTAAGCCTGGTCACTACCCCTGCCTTCACACACTCACAGTAAGCCTGGTCACTACCCCTGCCTTCACACACTCACAGTAACCCTGGTCACTACCCCTGCCTTCACACACTCACAGTAACCCTGGTCGCTACCCCTGCCTTCACACACTCACAGTAACCCTGGTCGCTACCCCTGCCTTCACACACTCACAGTAACCCTGGTCACTACCCCTGCCTTCACACACTCACAGTAAGCCTGGTCACTACCCGTGCCTTCACACACTCACAGTAACCCTGGTCACTACGCCTGCCTTCACACACTCACAGTAAGCCTTGTCACTACGGCTGCCTTCACACACTCAGAGTAACCCTGGTCACTACGCCTGCCTTCACACACTCACAGTAACCCTGGTCACTTCCCCTGCCTTCACACGCTCACAGAAAGCCTGGTCACTACGCCTGCCTTCACACACTCACAGTAACCCTGGTCACTACCCCTGCCTTCACACACTCACAGTAACCCTGGTCGCTACCCCTGCCTTCACACACTCACAGTAACCCTGGTCACTACCCCTGCCTTCACACACTCACAGTAAGCCTGGTCACTACCCCTGCCTTCACACACTCACAGTAACCCTGGTCACTACCCCTGCCTTCACACACTCACAGTAAGCCTGGTCACTACCCCTGCCTTCACACACTCACAGTAAGCCTGGTCACTACCCCTGCCTTCACACACTCACAGTAAGCCTGGTCACTACCCCTGCCTTCACACACTCACAGTAAGCCTGGTCACTACCCCTACCTTCACACACTCACAGTAACCCTGGTCACTACCCCTGCCTTGACACACTCTCAGTAACCCTGGTCACTACCCCTGCCTTCACACACTCACAGTAAGCCTGGTCACTACCCCTACTTTCACACACTCACAGTAACCCTGGTCACTACCCCTGCCTTCACACACTCACAGTAACCCTGGTCACTGCCCCTATTTTCACACACTCACAGTAACCCTGGTCACTACCCCTGCCTTCACACACTCACAGTAACCCTGGTCACTACGCCTACCTTCACACACTCACAGTAACCCTGGTCACTACGCCTGCCTTCACACACTCACAGTAACCCTGGTCACTACCCCTGCCTTCACACACTCACAGTAACCCTGGTCACTGCCCCTACCTTCACACGCTCACAGTAACCCTGGTCACTACGCCTGCCTTCACACACTCACAGTAACCCTGGTCACTACCCCTGCCTTCACACACTCACAGTAACCCTGGTCACTGCCCCTACCTTCACACGCTCACAGTAACCCTGGTCACTGCCCCTACCTTCACACACTCACAGTAACCCTGGTCACTGCCCCTACCTTCACACGCTCACAGTAACCCTGGTCACTGCCCCTACCTTCACACACTCACAGTAACCCTGGTCACTGCCCCTACCTTCACACGCTCACAGTAACCCTGGTCACTGCCCCTACCTTCACACACTCACAGTAACCCTGGTCACTACGCCTGCCTTCACACACTCACAGTAACCCTGGTCACTACGCCTGCCTTCACACACTCACAGTAACCCTGATCACTGCCCCTACCTTCACACGCTCACAGTAACCCTGGTCACTGCCCCTACCTTCACACACTCACAGTAACCCTGGTCACTACCCCTGCCTTCACACACTCACAGTAACCCTGGTCACTGCCCCTACCTTCACACGCTCACAGTAACCCTGGTCACTGCCCCTACCTTCACACACTCACAGTAACCCTGGTCACTGCCCCTACCTTCACACGCTCACAGTAACCCTGGTCACTGCCCCTACCTTCACACACTCACAGTAACCCTGGTCACTGCCCCTACCTTCACACGCTCACAGTAACCCTGGTCACTGCCCCTACCTTCACACACTCACAGTAACCCTGGTCACTACGCCTGCCTTCACACACTCACAGTAACCCTGGTCACTACGCCTGCCTTCACACACTCACAGTAACCCTGATCACTGCCCCTACCTTCACACGCTCACAGTAACCCTGGTCACTGCCCCTACCTTCACACACTCACAGTAACCCTGGTCACTACGCCTGCCTTCACACCCTCACAGTAAGCCTCGTCACTACGCCTGCCTTCACACCCTCACAGTAAGCCTCGTCACTACGCCTGCCTTCACACGCTCACAGTAACCCTGGTCACTACGCCTGCCTTCACATACTCACAGTAAGCCTGGTCACTAAGCCTGCCTTCACACACTCACAGTAACCCTGGTCACTACGCCTGCCTTCACACACTCACAGTAACCCTGGTCACTACGCCTGCCTTCACACACTCACAGTAACCCTGGTCACTACGCCTGCCTTCACACACTCACAGTAAGCCTGGTCACTACGCCTGCCTTCACACACTCACAGTAACCCTGGTCACTACGCCTGCCTTCACACACTCACAGTAAGCCTCGTCACTACGCCTGCCTTCACACACTCACAGTAACCCTGGTCACTACGCCTGCCTTCACACACTCACAGTAAGCCTGGTCACTACGCCTGCCTTCACACACTCACAGTAACCGTGGTCACTACGCCTGCCTTCACACACTCACAGTAACCCTGGTCACTACGCCTGCCTTCACACACTCACAGTAACCCTGGTCACTACGCCTGCCTTCACACACTCACAGTAAGCCTGGTCACTACGCCTGCCTTCACAAACTCACAGTAACCCTGGTCACTACGCCTGCCTTCACACACTCACAGTAAGCCTCGTCACTACGCCTGCCTTCACACACTCATAGTAACCCTGGTCACTACCCGTGCCTTCACACACTCACAGTAACCCTGGTCACTACGCCTGCCTTCACACACTCACAGTAAGCCTGGTCACTACGGCTGCCTTCACACACTCACAGTAACCCTGGTCACTACGCCTGCCTTCACACACTCACAGTAACCCTGGTCACTTCCCCTGCCTTCACACACTCACAGTAACCCTGGTCGCTACCCCTGCCTTCACACACTCACAGTAACCCTGGTCGCTACCCCTGCCTTCACACACTCACAGTAAGCCTGGTCACTACCCCTGCCTTCACACACTCACAGTAACCCTGGTCACTACCCCTGCCTTCACACACTCACAGTAACCCTGGTCACTACGCCCGCCTTCACACACTCACAGTAACCCTGGTCACTACCCCTGCCTTCACACACTCACAGTAAGCCTGGTCACTACCCCTGCCTTCACACACTCACAGTAACCCTGGTCACTACCCCTGCCTTCACACACTCACAGTAAGCCTGGTCACTACCCCTGCCTTCACACACTCACAGTAAGCCTGGTCACTACCCCTGCCTTCACACACTCACAGTAACCCTGGTCACTACCCCTGCCTTCACACACTCACAGTAAGCCTGGTCACTACCCCTACCTTCACACACTCACAGTAACCCTGGTCACTACCCCTGCCTTGACACACTCTCAGTAACCCTGGTCACTACCCCTGCCTTCACACACTCACAGTAAGCCTGGTCACTACCCCTACTTTCACACACTCACAGTAACCCTGGTCACTACCCCTGCCTTCACACACTCACAGTAACCCTGGTCACTACGCCTACCTTCACACACTCACAGTAACCCTGGTCACTACGCCTGCCTTCACACACTCACAGTAAGCCTGGTCACTACCCCTACTTTCACACACTCACAGTAACCCTGGTCACTACCCCTGCCTTCACACACTCACAGTAACCCTGGTCACTACGCCTACCTTCACACACTCACAGTAACCCTGGTCACTACGCCTGCCTTCACACACTCACAGTAACCCTGGTCACTACCCCTGCCTTCACACACTCACAGTAACCCTGGTCACTGCCCCTACCTTCACACGCTCACAGTAACCCTGGTCACTACGCCTGCCTTCACACACTCACAGTAACCCTGGTCACTACCCCTGCCTTCACACACTCACAGTAACCCTGGTCACTGCCCCTACCTTCACACGCTCACAGTAACCCTGGTCACTGCCCCTACCTTCACACACTCACAATAACCTTGGTCACTGCCCCTACCTTCACACGCTCACAGTAACCCTGGTCACTGCCCCTACCTTCACACGCTCACAGTAACCCTGGTCACTGCCCCTACCTTCACACGCTCACAGTAACCCTGGTCACTGCCCCTACCTTCACACACTCACAGTAACCCTGGTCACTGCCCCTACCTTCACACACTCACAGTAAGCCTGGTCACTACCCCTGCCTTCACACACTCACAGTAAGCCTGGTCACTACCCCTGCCTTCACACACTCACAGTAACCCTGGTCACTACCCCTGCCTTCACACACTCACAGTAACCCTGGTCGCTACCCCTGCCTTCACACACTCACAGTAACCCTGGTCGCTACCCCTGCCTTCACACACTCACAGTAACCCTGGTCACTACCCCTGCCTTCACACACTCACAGTAAGCCTGGTCACTACCCGTGCCTTCACACACTCACAGTAACCCTGGTCACTACGCCTGCCTTCACACACTCACAGTAAGCCTTGTCACTACGGCTGCCTTCACACACTCAGAGTAACCCTGGTCACTACGCCTGCCTTCACACACTCACAGTAACCCTGGTCACTTCCCCTGCCTTCACACGCTCACAGAAAGCCTGGTCACTACGCCTGCCTTCACACACTCACAGTAACCCTGGTCACTACCCCTGCCTTCACACACTCACAGTAACCCTGGTCGCTACCCCTGCCTTCACACACTCACAGTAACCCTGGTCACTACCCCTGCCTTCACACACTCACAGTAAGCCTGGTCACTACCCCTGCCTTCACACACTCACAGTAACCCTGGTCACTACCCCTGCCTTCACACACTCACAGTAAGCCTGGTCACTACCCCTGCCTTCACACACTCACAGTAAGCCTGGTCACTACCCCTGCCTTCACACACTCACAGTAAGCCTGGTCACTACCCCTGCCTTCACACACTCACAGTAAGCCTGGTCACTACCCCTACCTTCACACACTCACAGTAACCCTGGTCACTACCCCTGCCTTGACACACTCTCAGTAACCCTGGTCACTACCCCTGCCTTCACACACTCACAGTAAGCCTGGTCACTACCCCTACTTTCACACACTCACAGTAACCCTGGTCACTACCCCTGCCTTCACACACTCACAGTAACCCTGGTCACTGCCCCTATTTTCACACACTCACAGTAACCCTGGTCACTACCCCTGCCTTCACACACTCACAGTAACCCTGGTCACTACGCCTACCTTCACACACTCACAGTAACCCTGGTCACTACGCCTGCCTTCACACACTCACAGTAACCCTGGTCACTACCCCTGCCTTCACACACTCACAGTAACCCTGGTCACTGCCCCTACCTTCACACGCTCACAGTAACCCTGGTCACTACGCCTGCCTTCACACACTCACAGTAACCCTGGTCACTACCCCTGCCTTCACACACTCACAGTAACCCTGGTCACTGCCCCTACCTTCACACGCTCACAGTAACCCTGGTCACTGCCCCTACCTTCACACACTCACAGTAACCCTGGTCACTGCCCCTACCTTCACACGCTCACAGTAACCCTGGTCACTGCCCCTACCTTCACACACTCACAGTAACCCTGGTCACTGCCCCTACCTTCACACGCTCACAGTAACCCTGGTCACTGCCCCTACCTTCACACACTCACAGTAACCCTGGTCACTACGCCTGCCTTCACACACTCACAGTAACCCTGGTCACTACGCCTGCCTTCACACACTCACAGTAACCCTGATCACTGCCCCTACCTTCACACGCTCACAGTAACCCTGGTCACTGCCCCTACCTTCACACACTCACAGTAACCCTGGTCACTACGCCTGCCTTCACACACTCACAGTAACCCTGGTCACTACGCCTGCCTTCACACACTCACAGTAAGCCTCGTCACTACGCCTGCCTTCACACACTCACAGTAACCCTGGTCACTACGCCTGCCTTCACACACTCACAGTAAGCCTGGTCACTACGCCTGCCTTCACACACTCACAGTAACCCTGGTCACTACGCCTGCCTTCACACACTCACAGTAACCCTGGTCACTACGCCTGCCTTCACACACTCACAGTAACCCTGGTCACTACGCCTGCCTTCACACACTCACAGTAAGCCTGGTCACTACGCCTGCCTTCACACACTCACAGTAACCCTGGTCACTACGCCTGCCTTCACACACTCACAGTAAGCCTCGTCACTACGCCTGCCTTCACACACTCACAGTAACCCTGGTCACTACGCCTGCCTTCACACACTCACAGTAAGCCTGGTCACTACGCCTGCCTTCACACACTCACAGTAACCGTGGTCACTACGCCTGCCTTCACACACTCACAGTAACCCTGGTCACTACGCCTGCCTTCACACACTCACAGTAACCCTGGTCACTACGCCTGCCTTCACACACTCACAGTAAGCCTGGTCACTACGCCTGCCTTCACAAACTCACAGTAACCCTGGTCACTACGCCTGCCTTCACACACTCACAGTAAGCCTCGTCACTACGCCTGCCTTCACACACTCATAGTAACCCTGGTCACTACCCGTGCCTTCACACACTCACAGTAACCCTGGTCACTACGCCTGCCTTCACACACTCACAGTAAGCCTGGTCACTACGGCTGCCTTCACACACTCACAGTAACCCTGGTCACTACGCCTGCCTTCACACACTCACAGTAACCCTGGTCACTTCCCCTGCCTTCACACACTCACAGTAACCCTGGTCGCTACCCCTGCCTTCACACACTCACAGTAACCCTGGTCGCTACCCCTGCCTTCACACACTCACAGTAAGCCTGGTCACTACCCCTGCCTTCACACTCTCACAGTAACCCTGGTCACTACGCCTGCCTTCACACCCTCACAGTAACCCTGGTCGCTACTCCTTCCTTCACACACTCACAGTAACCCTGGTCACTACGCCTGCCTTCACACACTCACAGTAACCCTGGTCACTACGCCTGCCTTCACACACTCACAGTAACCCTGGTCACTACCCCTGCCTTCACACACTCACAGTAAGCCTGGTCACTACCCCTGCCTTCACACACTCACAGTAAGCCTGGTCACTACCCCTGCCTTCACACACTCACAGTAAGCCTGGTCACTACCCCTGCCTTCACACACTCACAGTAAGCCTGGTCACTACCCCTACCTTCACACACTCACAGTAACCCTGGTCACTACCCCTGCCTTGACACACTCTCAGTAACCCTGGTCACTACCCCTGCCTTCACACACTCACAGTAAGCCTGGTCACTACCCCTACTTTCACACACTCACAGTAACCCTGGTCACTACCCCTGCCTTCACACACTCACAGTAACCCTGGTCACTACGCCTACCTTCACACACTCACAGTAACCCTGGTCACTACGCCTGCCTTCACACACTCACAGTAAGCCTGGTCACTACCCCTACTTTCACACACTCACAGTAACCCTGGTCACTACCCCTGCCTTCACACACTCACAGTAACCCTGGTCACTACGCCTACCTTCACACACTCACAGTAACCCTGGTCACTACGCCTGCCTTCACACACTCACAGTAACCCTGGTCACTACCCCTGCCTTCACACACTCACAGTAACCCTGGTCACTGCCCCTACCTTCACACGCTCACAGTAACCCTGGTCACTACGCCTGCCTTCACACACTCACAGTAACCCTGGTCACTACCCCTGCCTTCACACACTCACAGTAACCCTGGTCACTGCCCCTACCTTCACACACTCACAGTAAGCCTCGTCACTACGCCTACCTTCACACACTCACAGTAAGCCTCGTCACTACTCCTGCCTTCACACACTCACAGTAAGCCTCGTCACTACTCCTGCCTTCACACACTCACAGTAAGCCTGGTCAGTACTCCTGCCTTCACACACTCACAGTAAGCCTGGTCACTACCCCTGCCTTCACACACTCACAGTAAGGCAACAGGTCAGTTTTTCCTAGTGTTGCATCAGTGGTTTAACTGCTGCTACATTATCAACTAATTAATTTCCGGTGTGGAAAGTGTTGTGTTGCGTCACAACATTGTACACTGGTGTGTTCCTAGCGATGGTGTGTACATCATGTGTACTCCATGTGTACATGTGTACATCCCGTGTACGTCGTGTGTACATAATGTATACATTATGTGTACATGTGTACACCATGTGTTCCAGTATTCATGCATTGACGAGTGAAATGTTAATGAAAGTAACAAAGAGGCGGGAACTCCAACTTTCTCACTGGTGACACAATTCACCTCACAAATCTCTGGTCGGCGAAACGTTAGAGAACGTTTCCCTCACGCCATTGCTAACTCTGTCACTTAGGACGTGTTTCGATAAGACACCTACTGTCCTTGTTCACCCATCAGTAAAATAGGTACCTGGGTGTTAGTTGACTGGTGTGGGCTGCATCCTGGGTACAAAATTGACGTACTTTGCCCGATATGCTCTGCTTCAGAAGCGGCTGACTATGCATGTACTTGTACAAATAAAGATATTATTATTATTATTATTATTATTATTATTATTATTATTATTATTATTATTATTATTATTATCATTATTATTATTATTATTATTATTATTATTATTATTATTATTATTATTATTATTATTATTATTATCGGTAAACACAGGTACATGTTACCTAGGTGATTTTTGTGGTGTCGCATCTAGTAGAAAATACTATGTAAAGGTGTTAGAAACTCCAGTCCTGCTGAATAATTCAGAAATAATTGGTTAAATAGAATAAAAAGGCAAAATACCTTGACTGGAACACTACACATATAACTCACTTATATATGGCATAAATTTATGACGACGTTTCGGTCCTACTTGGACCATTAACAAGTCACACACAAGCGCGAAGGGAGGCAACTAAATATATTTAGGATAGAGGGCTCAGCTCCCCGCTCTCCAAGCAGGGGCGAAACGTCGTCATAAATTTATCTCCTTTGCGCAGGTTGTCTGTGGAGAGGTAACTAAAGTTATGTAGATTTCATATATATATATATCTACTGTCATGTTGGTGGGAGGCAGGTGATGCACCGTGGACACTGTCATGTTGGTGGGAGGCAGGTGATGCACCGTGACACTGTCATGTTGGTGGGAGGCAGGTGACGCACCGTGACACTGTCATGTTGGTGGGAGGCAGGTGACGCACCGTGACACTGTCATGTTGGTGGGAGGCAGGTGACGCACCGTGACACTGTCATGTTGGTGGGAGGCAGGTGATGCACCGTGACACTGTCATGTTGGTGGGAGGCAGGTGATGCACCGTGACACTGTCATGTTGGTGGGAGGCAGGTGACGCACCGTGACACTGTCATGTTGGTGGGAGGCAGGTGACGCACCGTGACACTGTCATGTTGGTGGGAGGCAGGTGACGCACCGTGACACTGTCATGTTGGTGGGAGGCAGGTGATGCACCGTGACACTGTCATGTTGGTGGGAGGCAGGTGACGCACCGTGACACTGTCATGTTGGTGGGAGGCAGGTGACGCACCGTGACACTGTCATGTTGGTGGGAGGCAGGTGACGCACCGTGACACTGTCATGTTGGTGGGAGGCAGGTGATGCACCGTGACACTGTCATGTTGGTGGGAGGCAGGTGACGCACCGTGACACTGTCATGTTGGTGGGAGGCAGGTGACGCACCGTGACACTGTCATGTTGGTGGGAG
This sequence comes from Cherax quadricarinatus, assembly GCF_038502225.1. Taxonomy (NCBI): domain Eukaryota; kingdom Metazoa; phylum Arthropoda; class Malacostraca; order Decapoda; family Parastacidae; genus Cherax; species Cherax quadricarinatus. The sequence goes on from NC_091348.1 coordinate 4,886,956, forward strand.
GCAGGTGACGCACCGTGACACTGTCATGTTGGTGGGAGGCAGGTGACGCACCGTGACACTGTCATGTTGGTGGGAGGCAGGTGACGCACCGTGACACTGTCATGTTGGTGGGAGGCAGGTGACGCACCGTGACACTGTCATGTTGGTGGGAGGCAGGTGACGCACCGTGACACTGTCATGTTGGTGGGAGGCAGGTGATGCACCGTGACACTGTCATGTTGGTGGGAGGCAGGTGACGCACCGTGACACTGTCATGTTGGTGGGAGGCAGGTGACGCACCGTGACACTGTCATGTTGGTGGGAGGCAGGTGACGCACCGTGACACTGTCATGTTGGTGGGAGGCAGGTGACGCACCGTGACACTGTCATGTTGGTGGGAGGCAGGTGACGCACCGTGACACTGTCATGTTGGTGGGAGGCAGGTGACGCACCGTGACACTGTCATGTTGGTGGGAGGCAGGTGACGCACCGTGACACTGTCATGTTGGTGGGAGGCAGGTGACGCACCGTGACACTGTCATGTTGGTGGGAGGCAGGTGACGCACCGTGACACTGTCATGTTGGTGGGAGGCAGGTGACGCACCGTGACACTGTCATGTTGGTGGGAGGCAGGTGATGCACCGTGACACTGTCATGTTGGTGGGAGGCAGGTGATGCACCGTGACACTGTCATGTTGGTGGGAGGCAGGTGATGCACCGTGACACTGTCATGTTGGTGGGAGGCAGGTGATGCACCGTGACACTGTCATGTTGGTGGGAGGCAGGTGACGCACCGTGACACTGTCATGTTGGTGGGAGGCAGGTGATGCACCGTGGCACATGTTGGTGGGAGGCGTGACACCGTGTCATGTTGGTGGGAGGCAGGTGATGCACCGTGACACTGTCATGTTGGTGGGAGGCAGGTGACGCACCGTAACACTGTCATGTTGGTGGGAGGCAGGTGACGCACCGTGACACTGTCATGTTGGTGGGAGGCAGGTGACGCACCGTGACACTGTCATGTTGGTGGGAGGCAGGTGACGCACCGTGACACTGTCATGTTGGTGGGAGGCAGGTGATGCACCGTGACACTGTCATGTTGGTGGGAGGCAGGTGATGCACCGTGACACTGTCATGTTGGTGGGAGGCAGGTGATGCACCGTGACACTGTCATGTTGGTGGGAGGCAGGTGACGCACCGTGACACTGTCATGTTGGTGGGAGGCAGGTGACGCACCGTGACACTGTCATGTTGGTGGGAGGCAGGTGATGCACCGTGACACTGTCATGTTGGTGGGAGGCAGGTGATGCACCGTGACACTGTCATGTTGGTGGGAGGCAGGTGATGCACCGTGACACTGTCATGTTGGTGGGAGGCAGGTGACGCACCGTGACACTGTCATGTTGGTGGGAGGCAGGTGACGCACCGTGACACTGTCATGTTGGTGGGAGGCAGGTGATGCACCGTGACACTGTCATGTTGGTGGGAGGCAGGTGACGCACCGTGACACTGTCATGTTGGTGGGAGGCAGGTGACGCACCGTGACACTGTCATGTTGGTGGGAGGCAGGTGACGCACCGTGACACTGTCATGTTGGTGGGAGGCAGGTGATCGTGCACCGTGACACTGCCATGTAGTTGGGAGGCACGTGATGCACCGTGACACTGTCATGTTGGTGGGAGGCAGGTGACGCACCGTGACACTGTCATGTTGGTGGGAGGCAGGTGATGCACCGTGACACTGTCATGTTGGTGGGAGGCAGGTGATGCACCGTGACACTGTCATGTTGGTGGGAGGCAGGTGATGCACCGTGACACTGTCATGTTGGTGGGAGGCAGGTGACGCACCGTGACACTGTCATGTTGGTGGGAGGCAGGTGACGCACCGTGACACTGTCATGTTGGTGGGAGGCAGGTGACGCACCGTGACACTGTCATGTTGGTGGGAGGCAGGTGACGCACTGTGACACTGTCATGTTGGTGGGAGGCAGGTGAGGCACCGTGACACTGTCATGTTGGTGGGAGGCAGGTGATGCACGGTGACACTGTCATGTTGGTGGGAGGCAGGTGATGCACCGTGACACTGTCATGTTGGTGGGAGGCAGGTGACGCACCGTGACACTGTCATGTTGGTGGGAGGCAGGTGACGCACCGTGACACTGTCATGTTGGTGGGAGGCAGGTGATGCACCGTGACACTGTCATGTTGGTGGGAGGCAGGTGATGCACCGTGACACTGTCATGTTGGTGGGAGGCAGGTGATGCACCGTGACACTGTCATGTTGGTGGGAGGCAGGTGATGCACCGTGACACTGTCATGTTGGTGGGAGGCAGGTGATGCACCGTGACACTGTCATGTTGGTGGGAGGCAGGTGACGCACCGTGACACTGTCATGTTGGTGGGAGGCAGGTGATGCACCGTGACACTGTCATGTTGGTGGGAGGCAGGTGATGCACCGTGACACTGTCATGTTGGTGGGAGGCAGGTGATGCATCGTGACACTGTCATGTTGGTGGGAGGCAGGTGATGCATCGTGACACTGTCATGTTGGTGGGAGGCAGGTGACGCACTGTGACACTGTCATGTTGGTGGGAGGCAGGTGATGCACCGTGACACTGTCATGTTGGTGGGAGGCAGGTGACGCACCGTGACACTGTCATGTTGGTGGGAGGCAGGTGATGCATCGTGACACTGTCATGTTGGTGGGAGGCAGGTGATGCACCGTGACACTGTCATGTTGGTGGGAGGCAGGTGATGCACCGTGACACTGTCATGTTGGTGGGAGGCAGGTGATGCACCGTGACACTGTCATGTTGGTGGGAGGCAGGTGATGCACCGTGACACTGTCATGTTGGTGGGAGGCAGGTGATGCACCGTGACACTGTCATGTTGGTGGGAGGCAGGTGATGCACCGTGACACTGTCATGTTGGTGGGAGGCAGGTGATGCACCGTGACACTGTCATGTTGGTGGGAGGCAGGTGATGCACCGTGACACTGTCATGTTGGTGGGAGGCAGGTGATGCACCGTGATACTGTCATGTTGGTGGGAGGCAGGTGATGCACCGTGACACTGTCATGTTGGTGGGAGGCAGGTGATGCACCGTGGACACTGTCATGTTGGTGGGAGGCAGGTGATGCACCGTGGACACTGTTATGTTGGTGGGAGGCAGGTGATGCATCGTGGACACTGTTATGTTGGTGGGAGGCAGGTGATGCACCGTGGACACTGTCATGTTGGTGGGAGGCAGGTGATGCACCGTGGACACTGTTATGTTGGTGGGAGGCAGGTGATGCACCGTGGACACTGTCATGTTGGTGGGAGGCAGACGATGCATCATGGACACTGCCATGTTGGTGGGAGGCAGGTGATGCATCGTGACACTTTTATGTTGGTGGGAGGCAGGTGATGCATCATGGACACTGTCATGTTGGTGGGAGGCAGGTGATGCATCATGGACACTGTCATGTTGGTGGGAGGCAGACGATGCATCATGGACACTGTCATGTTGGTGGGAGGCAGGTGATGCATCATGGACACTGTCATGTTGGTGTTAGGCAGGTGATGCTTCATGGACACTGTCATGTTGGCGGGAGGCAGGTGATGAATCATGGACAATGCCATGTTGGTGGGAGGCAGGTGATGCACCGTGACACTGTCATGTTGGTGGGAGGCAGGTGATGCACCGCGACACTGTCATGTTGACGGGAGGCAGGTGATGCACCGTGACACTGTCACGTTGGTGGGAGGCAGGTGATGCACCGTTACACTGTCATGTTGGTGGGAGGCAGGTGATGCACCGTGACATTGTCATGTTGGTGTGAGGTAGGTGACGCACCGTGACACTGTCATGTTGGTGGGAGGCAGGTGAGGCACCGTGGCACTGTCATGTTGGTGGGAGGCAGGTGACGCACTGTGACACTGCCATGTTGGTGGGAGGCAGGTGAGGCACCGTGGCACTGTCATGTTGGTGGGAGGCAGGTGACGCACTGTGACACTGCCATGTTGGTGGGAGGCAGGTGAGGCACCGTGGCACTGTCATGTTGGTGGGAGGCAGGTGACGCACTGTGACACTGCCATGTTGGTGGGAGGCAGGTGATGCACCGTGACACTGTCATGTTGATGGGAGGCAGGTGACGCACTGTGACACTGCCATGTTGGTGGGAGGCAGGTGATGCACTGTGACACTGTCATGTTGGTGGGAGGCAGGTGACGCACTGTGACGCTGTCATGTTGGTGGGAGGCAGGTGATGCACCGTGACACTGTCATGTTGGTGGGAGGCAGGTGATGCACCGTGACACTGTCATGTTGGTGGGAGGCAGGTGATGCACCATGGACACTGTCATGTTGATGGGAGGCAGGTGATGCACCGTGACACTGTCATGTTGGTGGGAGGCAGGCGATGCACCATGGACACTGTCATGTTGATGGGAGGCAGGTGATGCACCATGGACACTGTCATGTTGGTGGGAGGCAGGTGATGCACCGTGGACACTGTCATGTTGGTGGGAGGCAGGTGATGCACCGTGGACACTGTCATGTTGGTGGGAGGCAGGTGATGCACCATGGACACTGTCATGTTGATGGGAGGCAGGTGATGCACCGTGACACTGTCATGTTGGTGGGAGGCAGGCGATGCATCGTGACACTGTCATGTAGGTGGGAGGCAGGTGACGCACCGTGACACTGTCATGTTAGTGGGAGGCAGGTGACGCATCGTGACACTGTCATGTAGGTGGGAGGCAGGTGATGCACCGTGACACTGTCATGTTGGTGGGAGGCAGGCGATGCATCGTGACACTGTCATGTAGGTGGGAGGCAGGTGACGCACCGTGACACTGTCATGTTAGTGGGAGGCAGGTGACGCATCGTGACACTGTCATGTAGGTGGGAGGCAGGTGACGCATCGTGACACTGTCATGTTGGTGGGAAGCAGGTGACGCATCGTGACACTGTCATGTTGGTGGGAAGCAGGTGACGCATCGTGACACTGTCATGTTGGTGGGAGGCAGGTGATGCATCATGGACACTGTCATGTTGGTGGGAGGCAGACGATGCATCATGGACACTGTCATGTTGGTGGGAGGCAGGTGATGCATCATGGACACTGTCATGTTGGTGGGAGGCAGACGATGCATCATGGACACTGCCATGTTGGTGGGAGGCAGGTGATGCATCGTGACACTTTTATGTTGGTGGGAGGCAGGTGATGCATCATGGACACTGTCATGTTGGTGGGAGGCAGGTGATGCATCATGGACACTGTCATGTTGGTGGGAGGCAGACGATGCATCATGGACACTGTCATGTTGGTGGGAGGCAGGTGATGCATCATGGACACTGTCATGTTGGTGGGAGGCAGATGCGACACTGCATGTTGGTGGGAGGCAGGTGATGCATCGTGACACTGCCATGTTGGTGGGAGGCAGGTGATGTGGACACTGTCATGTTGGTGGGAGGCGTGCACACATGTTGGTGGGAGGCAGACGATGCATCATGGACACTGTCATGTTGGTGGGAGGCAGGTGATGCATCATGGGTGATGCATCATGACACTGCCATGTTGGTGGGAGGCAGGTGATGCATCGTGACACTTTTATGTTGGTGGGAGGCAGGTGATGCATCATGGACACTGTCATGTTGGTGGGAGGCCGGTGATGCATCATGGACACTGTCATGTTGGTGGGAGGCAGACGATGCATCATGGACACTGTCATGTTGGTGGGAGGCAGGTGATGCATCATGGACACTGTCATGTTGGTGTTAGGCAGGTGATGCTTCATGGACACTGTCATGTTGGCGGGAGGCAGGTGATGAATCATGGACAATGCCATGTTGGTGGGAGGCAGGTGATGCACCGTGACACTGTCATGTTGGTGGGAGGCAGGTGATACTTCATGGACACTGTCATGTTGGCGGGAGGCAGGTGATGAATCATGGACAATGCCATGTTGGTGGGAGGCAGGTGATGCACCGTGACACTGTCATGTTGGTGGGAGGCAGGTGATGCACCGCGACACTGTCATGTTGGTGGGAGGCAGGTGATGCACCGTGACACTGTCATGTTGGTGGGAGGCAGGTGATGCACCGTTACACTGTCATGTTGGTGGGAGGCAGGTGATGCACCGTGACATTGTCATGTTGGTGTGAGGTAGGTGACGCACCGTGACACTGTCATGTTGGTGGGAGGCAGGTGAGGCACCGTGGCACTGTCATGTTGGTGGGAGGCAGGTGACGCACTGTGACACTGCCGTGTTGGTGGGAGGCAGGTGAGGCACCGTGGCACTGTCATGTTGGTGGGAGGCAGGTGACGCACTGTGACACTGCCATGTTGGTGGGAGGCAGGTGAGGCACCGTGGCACTGTCATGTTGGTGGGAGGCAGGTGACGCACTGTGACACTGTCATGTTGGTGGGAGGCAGGTGAGGCACCGTGACACTGTCATGTTGGTGGGAGGCAGGTGACGCACCGTGACACTGTCATGTTGGTGGGAGGCAGGTGACGCACCGTGACACTGTCATGTTGGTGGGAGGCAGGTGACGCACCGTGACACTGTCATGTTGGTGGGAGGCAGGTGACGCACCGTGACACTGTCATGTGACATACTGTGGTACAAGTCACGGACAATGTTATTTTCCTTACTATATAATCCTCAAAAAAAATGTAAAAAAAAAGTGTAAAAAATGTACAGAAATGTACTATTAAAAAAAAAATTGTCAGAAATGCAGAAAAATGTAATAAAAAGTAGAAAATGTAAAAAAGAAAATGTAAAAAAATATAAAAAATATAAAAAATGAAAAAATGTGAATAGATAAAAGAAATTAAAAGAGAAAAGTAAAATATATAAAATCAAAATTTTTATATATTTTGTATTAACACATCAGCCATCTACCACCAAGGCAGAGTGACCCACCAAGGCAGAGTGACCCACCAAGGCAGAGTGACCCACCAAGGCAGGGTGACCCACCATGGCAGAGTGACCCACCAAGGCAGAGTGACCCACCAAGGCAGAGTGACCCACCAAGGCAGAGTGACCCACCAAGGCAGAGTGACCCACCAAGGCAGAGTGACCCACCAAGGCAGAGTGACCCACCAAGGCAGAGTGACCCACCAAGGCAGAGTGACCCACCAAGGCAGAGTGACCCACCAAGGCAGAGTGACCCACCAAGGCAGAGTGACCCACCAAGGCAGGGTGACCCACCATGGCAGAGTGACCCACCAAGGCAGAGTGACCCACCAAGGCAGAGTGACCCACCAAGGCAGAGTGACCCACCAAGGCAGAGTGACCCACCAAGGCAGAGTGACCCACCAAGGCAGAGTGACCCACCAAGGCAGAGTGACCCACCAAGGCAGAGTGACCCACCAAGGCAGAGTGACCCACCAAGGCAGAGTGACCCACCAAGGCAGGGTGACCCACCATGGCAGAGTGACCCACCAAGGCAGAGTGACACACCAAGGCAGGGTGACCCACCAAGGCAGGGTGACCCACCAAGGCAGAGTGACCCACCAAGGCAGAGTGACCCACCAAGGCAGAGTGACCCACCAAGGCAGAGTGACCCACCAAGGCAGAGTGACCCACCATGGCAGAGTGACCCACCAAGGCAGAGTGACCCACCAAGGCAGAGTGACCCACCAAGGCAGAGTGACCCACCAAGGCAGAGTGACCCACCAAGGCAGAGTGACCCACCATGGCAGACCCACCAGTGACCCACCAAGGCAGAGTGACCCACCAAGGCAGAGTGACCCACCAAGGCAGAGTGACCCACCAAGGCAGAGTGACCCACCAAGGCAGGGTGACCCACCAAGGCAGAGTGACCCACCAAGGCAGAGTGACCCACCAAGGCAGAGTGACCCACCAAGGCAGAGTGACCCACCAAGGCAGGGTGACCCACCAAGGCAGGGTGACCCACCAAGGCAGAGTGACCCACCAAGGCAGAGTGACCCACCAAGGCAGAGTGACCCACCAAGGCAGAGTGACCCACCAAGGCAGAGTGACCCACCAAGGCAGAGTGACCCACCAAGGCAGAGTGACCCACCAAGGCAGAGTGACCCACCAAGGCAGAGTGACCCACCAAGGCAGAGTGACCCACCAAGGCAGAGTGACCCACCAAGGCAGAGTGACCCACCAAGGCAGAGTGACCCACCAAGGCAGAGTGACCCACCAAGGCAGAGTGACCCACCAAGGCAGAGTGACCCACCAAGGCAGAGTGACCCACCAAGGCAGGGTGACCCACCAAGGCAGAGTGACCCACCAAGGCAGAGTGACCCACCAAGGCAGAGTGACCCACCAAGGCAGAGTGACCCACCAAGGCAGGGTGACCCACCAAGGCAGGGTGACCCACCAAGGCAGAGTGACCCACCAAGGCAGAGTGACCCACCAAGGCAGAGTGACCCACCAAGGCAGAGTGACCCACCAAGGCAGAGTGACCCACCAAGGCAGAGTGACCCACCAAGGCAGAGTGACCCACCAAGGCAGAGTGACCCACCAAGGCAGGGTGACCCACCAAGGCAGAGTGACCCACCAAGGCAGAGTGACCCACCAAGGCAGAGTGACCCACCAAGGCAGAGTGACCCACCAAGGCAGAGTGACCCACCAAGGCAGGGTGACCCACCAAGGCAGGGTGACCCACCAAGGCAGGGTGACCCACCAAGGCAGAGTGACCCACCAAGGCAGAGTGACCCACCAAGGCAGGGTGACCCACCAAGAGAGAGTGACCCACCAAGGCAGGGTGACCCACCAAGGCAGGGTGACCCACCAAGGCAGAGTGACCCACCAAGGCAGAGTGACCCACCAAGGCAGAGTGACCCACCAAGGCAGAGTGACCCACCAAGGCAGAGTGACCCACCAAGGCAGAGTGACCCACCAAGGCAGAGTGACCCACCAAGGCAGAGTGACCCACCAAGGCAGAGTGACCCACCAAGGCAGAGTGACCCACCAAGGCAGAGTGACCCACCAAGGCAGGGTGACCCACCAAGGCAGGGTGACCCACCAAGGCAGAGTGACCCACCAAGGCAGGGTGACCCACCAAGGCAGAGTGACCCACCAAGGCAGGGTGACCCACCAAGGCAGGGTGACCCACCAAGGCAGGGTGACCCACCAAGGCAGGGTGACCCACCAAGGCAGGGTGACCCACCAAGGCAGAGTGACCCACCAAGGCAGAGTGACCCACCAAGGCAGAGTGACCCACCAAGGCAGGGTGACCCACCAAGGCAGGGTGACCCACCAAGGCAGAGTGACCCACCAAGGCAGGGTGGCCCACCAAGGCAGGGTGACCCACCAAGGCAGGGTGACCCACCAAGGCAGGGTGACCCACCAAGGCAGGGTGGCCCACCAAGGCAGGGTGACCCACCAAGGCAGGGTGACCCACCAAGGCAGAGTGACCCACCAAGGCAGGGTGACCCACCAAGGCAGGGTGACCCACCAAGGCAGGGTGACCCACCAAGGCAGGGTGACCCACCAAGGCAGGGTGACCCACCAAGGCAGGGTGACCCACCAAGGCAGAGTGACCCACCAAGGCAGGGTGACCCACCAAGGCAGGGTGACCCACCAAGGCAGGGTGACCCACCAAGGCAGGGTGACCCACCAAGGCAGGGTGACCCACCAAGGCAGGGTGACCCACCAAGGCAGGGTGACCCACCAAGGCAGGGTGACCCACCAAGGCAGGGTGACCCACCAAGGCAGGGTGACCCACCAAGGCAGGGTGACCCACCAAGGCAGGGTGACCCACCAAGGCAGAGTGACCCACCAAGGCAGGGTGACCCACCAAGGCAGGGTGACCCACCAAGGCAGGGTGACCCACCAAGGCAGGGTGACCCACCAAGGCAGGGTGACCCACCAAGGCAGGGTGACCCACCAAGGCAGGGTGACCCACCAAGGCAGGGTGACCAACCAAGGCAGGATGACCCACCAAGGCAGAGTGGCCCACCAAGGCAGAGTGACCCACCAAGGCACAGTGATCCACCAAGGCCCAGAGACCACCAAGGCAGGGTGACCCACCAATGCAGGGTGACCCACCAAGCCAGGGTGGCCCACCAAGGCAGGGTGACCCACCAAGGCAGGGTGACCCACCAAGGCAGGGTGACCCACCAAGGCAGGGTGACCCACCAAGGCAGGGTGACCCACCAAGGCAGAGTGGCCTACCAAGGCAGGGTGACCCACCAAGGCGGGGTAACCCACCAAGGCAGGGTGACCCACCAAGGCAGGGTGGCCCACCAAGGCAGGGTGGCCCACCAAGGCAGGGTGGCCCACCAAGGCAGGGTGACCCACCAAGGCAGGGTGGCCCACCAAGGCAGGGTGGCCCACCAAGGCAGGGTGGCCCACCAAGGCAGGGTGGCCCACCAAGGCAGGGTGACCCACCAAGGCAGGGTGACCCACCAAGGCAGGGTGGCCCACCAAGGCAGGGTGGCCCACCAAGGCAGGGTGACCCACCAAGGCAGGGTGGCCCACCAAGGCAGGGTGACCCACCAAGGCAGGGTGGCCCACCAAGGCAGGGTGGCCCACCAAGGCAGGGTGGCCCACCAAGGCAGGGTGGCCCACCAAGGCAGGGTGACCCACCAAGGCAGGGTGACCCACCAAGGCAGGGTGACCCACCAAGGCAGGGTGACCCACCAAGGCAGGGTGGCCCACCAAGGCAGGGTGGCCCACCAAGGCAGGGTGACCCACCAAGGCAGGGTGGCCCACCAAGGCAGGGTGGCCCACCAAGGCAGGGTGGCCCACCAAGGCAGGGTGGCCCACCAAGGCAGGGTGGCCCACCAAGGCAGGGTGGCCCACCAAGGCAGGGTGACCCACCAAGGCAGGGTGACCCACCAAGGCAGGGTGACCCACCAAGGCAGGGTGGCCCACCAAGGCAGGGTGGCCCACCAAGGCAGGGTGGCCCACCAAGGCAGGGTGACCCACCAAGGCAGGGTGACCCACCAAGGCAGGGTGGCCCACCAAGGCAGGGTGACCCGCCAAGGCAGCCTGGCCCCATCAAGGCAGGGCGACCCACCATGGCAGGGTGGTCCACCAAGGCAGAGTGACCCACGATGGCAGGGTGACCCTCAAATGGAGGGTGACCCACCAAGGCAGGCTGACCCACTAAGGAAGGGTGACCCATCAAGGCAAGCTGACCCACCAAGGCAGGGTGGCCCACCAAGGCAGGGTGGCCCACCAAGGCAGGGTGGCCCACCAAGGCAGGGTGACCCACCAAGGCAGGGTGGCCCACCAAGGCAGGGTGGCCCACCAAGGCAGGGTGGCCCACCAAGGCAGGGTGGCCCACCAAGGCAGGGTGGCCCACCAAGGCAGGGTGGCCCACCAAGGCAGGGTGGCCCACCAAGGCAGGGTGACCCACCAAGGCAGGGTGGCCCACCAAGGCAGGGTGGCCCACCAAGGCAGGGTGGCCCACCAAGGCAGGGTGGCCCACCAAGGCAGGGTGACCCACCAAGGCAGGGTGGCCCACCAAGGCAGGGTGGCCCACCAAGGCAGGGTGGCCCACCAAGGCAGGGTGGCCCACCAAGGCAGGGTGCCCACCAAGGCAGGGTGGCCCACCAAGGCAGGGTGGCCCACCAAGGCAGGGTGGCCCACCAAGGCAGGGTGGCCCACCAAGGCAGGGTGGCCCACCAAGGCAGGGTGGCCCACCAAGGCAGGGTGGCCCACCAAGGCAGGGTGGCCCACCAAGGCAGGGTGACCCACCAAGGCAGGGTGACCCACCAAGGCAGGGTGACCCACCAAGGCAGGGTGGCCCACCAAGGCAGGGTGACCCACCAAGGCAGGGTGGCCCACCAAGGCAGGGTGGCCCACCAAGGCAGGGTGACCCACCAAGGCAGGGTGGCCCACCAAGGCAGGGTGGCCCACCAAGGCAGGGTGGCCCACCAAGGCAGGGTGGCCCACCAAGGCAGGGTGGCCCACCAAGGCAGGGTGGCCCACCAAGGCAGGGTGGCCCACCAAGGCAGGGTGACCCACCAAGGCAGGGTGGCCCACCAAGGCAGGGTGACCCACCAAGGCAGGGTGACCCACCAAGGCAGGGTGACCCACCAAGGCAGGGTGGCCCACCAAGGCAGGGTGGCCCACCAAGGCAGGGTGACCCACCAAGGCAGGGTGACCCACCAAGGCAGGGTGGCCCACCAAGGCAGGGTGGCCCACCAAGGCAGGGTGGCCCACCAAGGCAGGGTGACCCACCAAGGCAGGGTGGCCCACCAAGGCAGGGTGGCCCACCAAGGCAGGGTGGCCCACCAAGGCAGGGTGGCCCACCAAGGCAGGGTGACCCACCAAGGCAGGGTGGCCCACCAAGGCAGGGTGGCCCACCAAGGCAGGGTGGCCCACCAAGGCAGGGTGGCCCACCAAGGCAGGGTGGCCCACCAAGGCAGGGTGGCCCACCAAGGCAGGGTGGCCCACCAAGGCAGGGTGGCCCACCAAGGCAGGGTGGCCCACCAAGGCAGGGTGGCCCACCAAGGCAGGGTGGCCCACCAAGGCAGGGTGGCCCACCAAGGCAGGGTGGCCCACCAAGGCAGGGTGGCCCACCAAGGCAGGGTGGCCCACCAAGGCAGGGTGGCCCACCAAGGCAGGGTGGCCCACCAAGGCAGGGTGACCCACCAAGGCAGGGTGGCCCACCAAGGCAGGGTGACCCACCAAGGCAGGGTGGCCCACCAAGGCAGGGTGGCCCACCAAGGCAGGGTGGCCCACCAAGGCAGGGTGGCCCACCAAGGCAGGGTGGCCCACCAAGGCAGGGTGGCCCACCAAGGCAGGGTGGCCCACCAAGGCAGGGTGGCCCACCAAGGCAGGGTGACCCACCAAGGCAGGGTGGCCCACCAAGGCAGGGTGGCCCACCAAGGCAGGGTGGCCCACCAAGGCAGGGTGGCCCACCAAGGCAGGGTGGCCCACCAAGGCAGGGTGGCCCACCAAGGCAGGGTGGCCCACCAAGGCAGGGTGGCCCACCAAGGCAGGGTGGCCCACCAAGGCAGGGTGGCCCACCAAGGCAGGGTGGCCCACCAAGGCAGGGTGGCCCACCAAGGCAGGGTGGCCCACCAAGGCAGGGTGGCCCACCAAGGCAGGGTGACCCACCAAGGCAGGGTGGCCCACCAAGGCAGGGTGGCCCACCAAGGCAGGGTGGCCCACCAAGGCAGGGTGGCCCACCAAGGCAGGGTGGCCCACCAAGGCAGGGTGGCCCACCAAGGCAGGGTGGCCCACCAAGGCAGGGTGGCCCACCAAGGCAGGGTGGCCCACCAAGGCAGGGTGGCCCACCAAGGCAGGGTGGCCCACCAAGGCAGGGTGGCCCACCAAGGCAGGGTGGCCCACCAAGGCAGGGTGGCCCACCAAGGCAGGGTGGCCCACCAAGGCAGGGTGGCCCACCAAGGCAGGGTGGCCCACCAAGGCAGGGTGGCCCACCAAGGCAGGGTGGCCCACCAAGGCAGGGTGGCCCACCAAGGCAGGGTGGCCCACCAAGGCAGGGTGGCCCACCAAGGCAGGGTGGCCCACCAAGGCAGGGTGGCCCACCAAGGCAGGGTGGCCCACCAAGGCAGGGTGGCCCACCAAGGCAGGGTGGCCCACCAAGGCAGGGTGGCCCACCAAGGCAGGGTGCCCACCAAGGCAGGGTGGCCCACCAAGGCAGGGTGGCCCACCAAGGCAGGGTGGCCCACCAAGGCAGGGTGGCCCACCAAGGCAGGGTGGCCCACCAAGGCAGGGTGGCCCACCAAGGCAGGGTGGCCCACCAAGGCAGGGTGGCCCACCAAGGCAGGGTGGCCCACCAAGGCAGGGTGGCCCACCAAGGCAGGGTGGCCCACCAAGGCAGGGTGGCCCACCAAGGCAGGGTGGCCCACCAAGGCAGGGTGGCCCACCAAGGCAGGGTGGCCCACCAAGGCAGGGTGGCCCACCAAGGCAGGGTGGCCCACCAAGGCAGGGTGGCCCACCAAGGCAGGGTGGCCCACCAAGGCAGGGTGGCCCACCAAGGCAGGGTGGCCCACCAAGGCAGGGTGGCCCACCAAGGCAGGGTGGCCCACCAAGGCAGGGTGGCCCACCAAGGCAGGGTGGCCCACCAAGGCAGGGTGGCCCACCAAGGCAGGGTGGCCCACCAAGGCAGGGTGGCCCACCAAGGCAGGGTGGCCCACCAAGGCAGGGTGGCCCACCAAGGCAGGGTGGCCCACCAAGGCAGGGTGGCCCACCAAGGCAGGGTGGCCCACCAAGGCAGGGTGGCCCACCAAGGCAGGGTGGCCCACCAAGGCAGGGTGGCCCACCAAGGCAGGGTGGCCCACCAAGGCAGGGTGCCCCACCAAGGCAGGGTGGCCCACCAAGGCAGGGTGGCCCACCAAGGCAGGGTGACCCACCAAGGCAGGGTGACCCACCAAGGCAGGGTGGCCACCAAGGCAGGGTGGCCCACCAAGGCAGGGTGGCCCACCAAGGCAGGGTGGCCCACCAAGGCAGGGTGACCCACCAAGGCAGGGTGGCCCACCAAGGCAGGGTGGCCCACCAAGGCAGGGTGACCCACCAAGGCAGGGTGACCCACCAAGGCAGGGTGACCCACCAAGGCAGGGTGGCCCACCAAGGCAGGGTGACCCACCAAGGCAGGGTGACCCACCAAGGCAGGGTGGCACACCAAGGCAGGGTGGCCCACCAAGGCAGGGTGACCCACCAAGGCAGGGTGGCACACCAAGGCAGGGTGACCCACCAAGGCAGGGTGGCACACCAAGGCAGGGTGGCCCACCAAGGCAGGGTGACCCACCAAGGCAGGGTGACCCACCAAGGCAGGGTGGCCCACCAAGGCAGGGTGACCCACCAAGGCAGGGTGGCCCACCAAGGCAGGGTGGCCCACCAAGGCAGGGTGGCCCACCAAGGCAGGGTGGCCCACCAAGGCAGGGTGGCCCACCAAGGCAGGGTGGCCCACCAAGGCAGGGTGGCCCACCAAGGCAGGGTGACCCACCAAGGCAGGGTGGCCCACCAAGGCAGGGTGACCCACCAAGGCAGGGTGGCCCACCAAGGCAGGGTGACCCACCAAGGCAGGGTGACCCACCAAGGCAGGGTGGCCCACCAAGGCAGGGTGGCCCACCAAGGCAGGGTGGCCCACCAAGGCAGGGTGGCCCACCAAGGCAGGGTGGCCCACCAAGGCAGGGTGGCCCACCAAGGCAGGGTGGCCCACCAAGGCAGGGTGGCCCACCAAGGCAGGGTGGCCCACCAAGGCAGGGTGGCCACCAAGGCAGGGTGGCCCACCAAGGCAGGGTGGCCCACCAAGGCAGGGTGGCCCACCAAGGCAGGGTGGCCCACCAAGGCAGGGTGGCCCACCAAGGCAGGGTGGCCCACCAAGGCAGGGTGGCCCACCAAGGCAGGGTGGCCCACCAAGGCAGGGTGGCCCACCAAGGCAGGGTGGCCCACCAAGGCAGGGTGGCCCACCAAGGCAGGGTGGCCCACCAAGGCAGGGTGGCCCACCAAGGCAGGGTGGCCCACCAAGGCAGGGTGGCCCACCAAGGCAGGGTGGCCCACCAAGGCAGGGTGGCCCACCAAGGCAGGGTGGCCCACCAAGGCAGGGTGGCCCACCAAGGCAGGGTGGCCCACCAAGGCAGGGTGACCCACCAAGGCAGGGTGGCCCACCAAGGCAGGGTGGCCCACCAAGGCAGGGTGGCCCACCAAGGCAGGGTGGCCCACCAAGGCAGGGTGGCCCACCAAGGCAGGGTGGCCCACCAAGGCAGGGTGGCCCACCAAGGCAGGGTGGCCCACCAAGGCAGGGTGGCCCACCAAGGCAGGGTGGCCCACCAAGGCAGGGTGACCCACCAAGGCAGGGTGGCCCACCAAGGCAAGTGGCCCACCAAGGCAGGGTGACCCACCAAGGCAGGGTGGCCCACCAAGGCACGGTGGCCCACCAAGGCAGGGTGGCCCACCAAGGCAGGGTGGACCCACCAAGGCAGGGTGCCCACCAAGGCAGGGTGACCCACCAAGGCAGGGTGGCCCACCAAGGCAGGGTGACCCACCAAGGCAGGGTGGCCCACCAAGGCAAGTGGCCCACCAAGGCAGGGTGGCCCACCAAGGCAGGGTGGCCCACCAAGGCAGGGTGACCCACCAAGTGCAGGGTGACCCACAAGGCAAGGACCCACCAAGGCAGGGTGGCCCACCAAGGCAGGGTGACCCACCAAGGCAGGGTGACCCACCAAGGCAGGGTGGCCCACCAAGGCAGAGTGGCCCACCAAGGCAGGGTGACCCACCAAGGCAGGGTGACCCACCAAGGCAGGGTGGCCCACCAAGGCAGGGTGGCCCACCAAGGCAGGGTGGCCCACCAAGGCAGGGTGACCCACCAAGGCAGGGTGACCCACCAAGGCAGGGTGACCCACCAAGGCAGGGTGACCCACCAAGGCAGGGTGACCCACCAAGGCAGGGTGACCCACCAAGGCAGGGTGACCCACCAAGGCAGGGTGGCCCACCAAGGCAGGGTGACCCACCAAGGCAGGGTGGCCCACCAAGGCAGGGTGACCCACCAAGGCAGGGTGACCCACCAAGGCAGGGTGACCCACCAAGGCAGGGTGACCCACCAAGGCAGGGTGACCCACCAAGGCAGGGTGACCCACCAAGGCAGGGTGACCCACCAAGGCAGGGTGACCCACCAAGGCAGGGTGGCCCACCAAGGCAGGGTGACCCACCAAGGCAGGGTGACCCACCAAGGCAGGGTGACCCACCAAGGCAGGGTGTCCCACCAAGGCAGGGTGACCCACCAAGGCAGGGTGGCCCACCAAGGCAGGGTGACCCACCAAGGCAGGGTGACCCACCAAGGCAGGGTGACCCACCAAGGCAGGGTGACCCACCAAGGCAGGGTGGCCCACCAAGGCAGGGTGACCCACCAAGGCAGGGTGGCCCACCAAGGCAGGGTGACCCACCAAGGCAGGGTGACCCACCAAGGCAGGGTGGCCCACCAAGGCAGGGTGGCCCACCAAGGCAGGGTGACCCACCAAGGCAGGGTGACCCACCAAGGCAGGGTGACCCACCAAGGCAGGGTGGCCCACCAAGGCAGGGTGGCCCACCAAGGCAGGGTGACCCACCAAGGCAGGGTGACCCACCAAGGCAGGGTGACCCACCAAGGCAGGGTGCCCCACCAAGGCAGGGTGGCCCACCAAGGCAGGGTGACCCACCAAGGCAGGGTCACCCACCAAGGCAGGGTGCCCACCAAGGCATGGTGACCCACCAAGGCAGGGTGACCCACCAAGGCAGGGTGGCTACCAAGGCAGGGTGACCCACCAAGGCAGGGTGACCCACCAAGGCAGGGTGGCCCACCAAGGCAGGGTGACCCACCAAGGCAGGGTGGCCCACCAAGGCAGGGTGGCCCACCAAGGCAGGGTGACCCACCAAGGCAGGGTGACCCACCAAGGCAGGGTGACCCACCAAGGCAGGGTGGCCCACCAAGGCAGGGTGACCCACCAAGGCAGGGTGACCCACCAAGGCAGGGTGGCCCACCAAGGCAGGGTGGACCCACCAAGGCAGGGTGACCCACCAAGGCAGGGTGACCCACCAAGGCAGGGTGGACCCACCAAGGCAGGGTGACCCACCAAGGCAGGGTGACCCACCAAGGCAGGGTGACCCACCAAGGCAGGGTGGCCCACCAAGGCAGGGTGGCCCACCAAGGCAGGGTGACCCACCAAGGCAGGGTGGCCCACCAAGGCAGGGTGACCCACCAAGGCAGGGTGACCCACCAAGGCAGGGTGACCCACCAAGGCAGGGTGGCCCACCAAGGCAGAGTGACCCACCAAGGCAGGGTGGCCCACCAAGGCAGGGTGACCCACCAAGGCAGGGTGACCCACCAAGGCAGGGTGACCCACCAAGGCAGGGTGGCCCACCAAGGCAGGGTGACCCACCAAGGCAGGGTGACCCACCAAGGCAGGGTGACCCACCAAGGCAGAGTGACCCACCAAGGCAGGGTGACCCACCAAGGCAGGGTGACCCACCAAGGCAGGGTGACCCACCAAGGCAGAGTGACCCACCAAGGCAGGGTGACCCACCAAGGCAGAGTGACCCACCAAGGCAGAGTGACCCACCAAGGCAGGGTGACCCACCAAGGCAGGGTGACCCACCAAGGCAGAGTGTCCCACCAAGGTAGGGTGACCCACCAAGGCAGAGTGACCCCCCGAGGCAGAGTGACCCACCAAGGCAGGGTGACCCACCAAGGCAGGGTGACCCACCAAGGCAGAGTGACCCACCAAGGCAGGGTGACCCACCAAGGCAGGGTGACCCACCAAGGCAGGGTGGCCCACCAAGGCAGGGTGACCCACCAAGGCAGGGTGACCCACCAAGGCAGGGTGACCCACCAAGGCAGGGTGACCCACCAAGGCAGGGTGACCCACCAAGGCAGGGTGACCCACCAAGGCAGGGTGACCCACCAAGGCAGGGTGACCCACCAAGGCAGGGTGACCCACCAAGGCAGGGTGACCCACCAAGGCAGGGTGACCCACCAAGGCAGGGTGACCCACCAAGGCAGGGTGACCCACCAAGGCAGAGTGACCCACCAAGGCAGGGTGACCCACCAAGGCAGGGTGACCCACCAAGGCAGAGTGACCCACCAAGGCAGGGTGACCCACCAAGGCAGGGTGACCCACCAAGGCAGAGTGACGCACCAAGGTAGGGTGACCCACCAAGGCAGAGTGACCCACCAAGGGAGAGTGACCCACCAAGGCAGAGTGACCCACCAAGGGAGAGTGACCCACCAAGGCAGAGTGACCCACCAAGGCAGGGTGACCCGAGAAAGAAAAACTTTCATCATTCACTCCATCACTGTCTTGCCAGATGGGGCTTTACACTACAGTTTTTAAACTGCAACATTAACACCCCTCCTTCAGAGTGCAGGCACTGTACTTCCCATCTCCAGGACTCGAGTCCGGCCTGCCGGTTTCCCTGAACCCCTTCATAAATGTTACTTTGCTCACACTCCAACGGCACGTCAAGTATTAAAAACCATTTGTCTCCATTCACTCCTATCAAATACACTCGTGCATCCCCGCTGGAAGTCCAAGCCCCTCGTATACAAAATCTCATTTACCCCCTCCCTCCAACCCTTCCTAGGCCGACCCCTATCCCGCCTTCCCTCCACTACAGATTTATACACTCTCGAAGTCATTCTGTTTTGTTCCATTCTCTCTACATGTCCGAACCACCTCAACAACCCCTCCTCAGCTCTCTGGATAATAGTTTTGGTAATCCCACACCTAATTTCCGAACTACGAATTCTCTGCATTATATTCACACCACACATTGCCCTCAGACATGACATCTCCATTACCTCCAGCCTTCTCCTCGTTGCAACATTCGTCACCCATGTTTTACACCCATACAAAAGTGTTGGTACAACTATACTCTCATACATTCCCCTTTTTGCATCCACGGACAAAGTTCTTTGTCTCCACAGACTCCCAAGCGCACCACTCACCCTTTTCCCCTCATCAGTTCTGTGATTCACCTCATCGTTCATTGACCCATCTGCTGACACGTCCACTCCTAAATATCTGAATACATTCACCTCTTCCATACTCTCTCCCTCCAATCTGATATCTAATGTTTCGTCAGTTAATCTCTTTGTTATCCTCATAACCTTACTCTTTCCTATAATCACTTTTAATTTTCTTCCTTTACATACCCTACCAAATTCATCCACCAACCTCTGCAACTTCTCAAAAAAATACAGAAATACAGAATACAGAAATTAATTTTCTAAGACGTCATACATATACATCATATATACAATACACTGAAAGAGGTCATGGTATACACAGTATTACCTGCTTGGAAGTGGACACGACAGTGTTCCCAGAGTTACTCGTCAACACAGTAAGATTACTTTATTATGAATAAGACACATGTATAACATTTGGCTATCTTTATTGCTGAAACGTTTCGCCTGTGTACCAGGTGTCTTCAGTCGAATACAGGCAAATAAATCACTGAAGACGATAAATAAGCATTTTTAAGGTGATCAGTCCCTTAACAATAATAGAAGGTGGTAAGTTTCTCTGAGACTGAGAACCAACCACCTATCATGGCTGAGGGACTGATCACCTCAAAAGTACTATTACTGTCTCAGCCTGTATACGAATGAAGAATCCCAAGTGTTACATATCATCTTGTCTATACTGTACACCATTAGTGACATCAATGGATTACGCCAGAGGAGCAAAGAGCAGAAAACCCGAGATCCAGACAGAGCTAGAAGCAAATATGAAAGAATATGAAGGGAGGCTGCAGGAGAGATTGAGAAGGATATAGCATCTAAAGCCAAAACTGTACCTTAGTTACTCCACAGCCACATAAGTAAAAAGATGAATATGAAGGAGCAAGTAATAAGAGTGAGGAAGGAGGAATGAACGCTAACGGAGAATGACAGAGAAATATGTGAAGTGTTTAACACAAGATTCAAAGAAGTGTTCACAGAAGGAAGTGGAGAACTACAGAAGACACTGTAGCCAGAACACACCAACAGTTACTGGACAGTATCAACACAACAAAAGATGTAATGAGACTACTGGAAGGGCTTGACAAAAGCAATGAACCAGATAATATCTATATAGGTGCTGAGAGGAGCTAAACAAGAATAAAAAAGTACAATGTCGTGTGTGGAACAATAAACTAGTTAATGGTCCAAGTCGGACCGAAACGTCGTGATAAGTTTCACTCTGCTACGTGTAGGTTATCTGTGTAGAGCAAAATAACTATTTGACCCAATAGTGAGGGTATTCAACCTGTCTCTTCAGTCAGGACATATGTCAAAAAATATAACTAAGGCAAAAGTGGTTCCCATTAGTTTAAAAAAAGAACGGACGAGAAACCATAAATTACAAACCAGCATTCTTAACTTGCATACTGTCAAAAAATCTGTGGAAGATGGTAAGCGAAATGATATATGAGTGCGTGGAGAGGAGAGGAGAGACTTTACAGAAAACCAGCATGGATTTAAGGATGCAAAATTTCGTCTTACGAATTTCCTGGAGTTCTATGACAGTCACAGAACTAAAACAGGAATGACAAGACTGAGAGGATTACATCTTCTTAGACTGCAGGAAAACGTCTGAGATTTATCCAGCAACTATAGGAACAGCCAGGATTAAAAGTCAGAGAGCTCCAGCGGACCAGGGAATTAATGAATGCCAACAAGTGGCTTCCTCATTCTGATGCAAAGATAAATGGTGGAGGATGAGGAGTTTGAAGTAATCAGTCCCTCAGCCTTGAGTCGATGCGTTCAGGGAATTCTAGTCTTGTTTAACCTATAGTCATGATCTGCTTCCACCTGTGGACTCTTCATATGATAACACAGCCTACCACTGCTCCATCTCACCTGTTTGCAGAATAAAAGCCTCGTCGTGTATATGCTCTACTTTGACCAAGACTGACAGACTGCACACACCAACTCAAGGCTGTGGGACTGATTACCTGAAACTCTTTCTCATCTTCCACCATTCATGTCTGTACTGGACTGAGGAAGCCACCTATTGGTGAAACGTTTCCACAATAAAGACACACAAGTGTTGCACAAGTATGTAAATCATCAGTAATAGCAAAGGAAAAGACATCAGAATGAAAGTAACGAGGGGGGTTCTGCATCTGTTCCTAATGTAGGTAAAGGAGCTACTAGAGGGGATCGAATCTTATGTGTCTCAGTTTGCGGATAATATGAAGCTAAATGAGAAGAACGAGAACACGACGGGCCAATGAAAAAACTTCAGGAAGACTTTAACAGACTATAAAGATGTCAAACAAGTGACTTTAACAGCTGAATCCGAACAAATGAACAATATTGTGAACTGGAAAAGTTGAGGGCAAACCAGGCACAGAGTACAGCATGGGCGGGGAAAAGCTACGAATATCAGAGAGTGCAGAGGACTTGGAGGATGGAAACAACTTAACATCAAGCATATCAACTGAAATATACATATACCATAACATCAGCTGCATAAACAAGATTAGCAAACCTCAGAATATATTGTATTGGGGAGCTTGAATAGATAATTATTGAGACCTTTATATACCGCATATGTAAGGCCAATCATTATATATGCGGCCCCAGCATGGAGACCAAACCTTGCCATGCACGTGAAGAAACTGGAAACGACCCAATGATGTGCAATCAAGGTAATAACAAAACTGAGAGAGGTGCACTATGAGAGGTTGCAGGAACTAAACCTGACGACCTTAGAGAGAGGACAACAGGAAACACGATTATGACATAAAATTCTAAGAGTAGATATGATAAAGCCTAAAAGGCCATAAATTAGTGATTTTAATCACATTGATCTAGAAGACTGGGCCAGGAGCTTGGCCTCGACTCCCGCAAACACAACTCGGTGAGTACTACTCAGTGGGTTCTTATACACCCCACGCCTCCACACACAAACACACTAGAGGAAGACATTCGATGCGGCTCCACACTGGAGACTGACCCACAACTGTAAGAGTAGACGGTGATTTAGGGAAAAGTACTCAAATGCATGAATGATTACCTATCGAAACGAAGGCAGAAATGATGAAAATGGTTGTGATGAACCAGTGGGGTCCCCCAAGTATCAGTACTAGCACCATTAATGTTTTATTGTACATAATTAATTTACCAGAGAAGATGAATTTCTTAGTATTGCTATTTTGCTGATTAAGTCAATCTAATGAGATGAATAAGAACACTTGAGGACGGAGAAAAACTAAAAGAAGACTTAAATAGACTGCAGTACTGGTCAGACAAATGTAAGGTAATACAAATCGGAGATGAAAACAACGCAGATAAAATGTAAAAAGTAGGAAAGAGGAAGATATAGAAATACGTTTAGACAATGTCTTGAAAATAATTACTTCAGAGGTGTTGTTCTTCATTGTTACACAGGCAGCACAACATTGTTACACAGGCAGCACAACATTGTTACACAGGCAGCACAACATTGTTACACAGGCAGCACAACATTGTTACACAGACAGCACAACATTGTTACACAGACAGCACAACAGCAGACAGCACATTGTTACACAGGCAGCACAACATTGTTACACAGGCAGCACAACATTGTTACACAGGCAGCACAACATTGTTACACAGGCAGCACAACATTGTTACACAGACAGCACAACATTGTTACACAGGCAGCACAACATTGTTACACAGGCAGCACAACATTGTTACACAGGCAGCACAACATTGTTACACAGGCAGCACAACATTGTTACACAGACAGCACAACATTGTTACACAGACAGCACAACATTGTTACACAGGCAGCACAACATTGTTACACAGACAGCACAACATTGTTATACAGGCAGCACAACATTGTTACACAGACAGCACAACATTGTTACACAGACAGCACAACATTGTTACACAGGCAGCACAACATTGTTACACAGGCAGCACAACATTGTTACACAGACAGCACAACATTGTTACACAGAGCAGCACAACATTGTTACACAGGCAGCACAACATTGTTACACAGACAGCACAACATTGTTACACAGACAGCACAACATTGTTACACAGACAGCACAACATTGTTACACAGGCAGCACAACATTGTTACACAGACAGCACAACATTGTTACACAGGCAGCACAACATTGTTACACAGGCAGCACAACATTGTTACACAGGCAGCACAACATTGTTACACAGGCAGCACAACGTTGTTACACAGGCAGCACAACATTGTTACACAGGCAGCACAACATTGTTACACAGACAGCACAACATGTACGGCCAGCAAATCTTAGCATTTCCTTTAGAAACCTCAATAAAGAATCCTTCATAACATTGCACCCTACACATATCACTATATGTAACATTTTAGAACATATAACACAAGTTTGGAGTCTACACATGAACATACAGCACCAGTTTGGAGTGTACACGTGAATATATAGCACTAGTTTGGAGTCAGTACAGAGATTTACAACCCGACTAGTTTCAGAACTGAAAGGGTTCAACTACAAGAGGCACAAAGAACTAAATATAAAAACTTTGGAAGAGAGAAGGACTAGAAAAAAACAAGATCACGACATGAGGTACCCATAGGTACCTCATGTGGTTATCTTGGAGGCACATAGGCAAGGGGACGTAAGTGGATCCGAGCTACAGAGATAACTGGATATATTTCTTCAGCCTGAGGTAGGTCAACGTGATGAATGATTTATATGAGTAAAATATAGAGACAAACACTTTACATACTTCCAAGAATAGGACCCAGGAACCAGTGGATGCTGGCAAACATTTGAGAGTAAGACGTGGGGCCAGGAGCTGAGCATCAACCCCGAAACCCAACTCACACACACACACACACACACACACACACACACACACACACACACACACACACACACACACGCGCGCGCGCGCGCGCACACACACACATACACAAATATATAAACGAGGATAAGTATTAGAATTATTACTATTCCTTGTAAGCGCGAATTATATAGAGTAGAGATATTCAGATGTATCTCTGTTTGGTAATAATGCAAAACTGATGAGAATAAAAGCAGATAAGGACAAGGAAATGCATAAAATAGAGTTGGACAAACTTCAAAGTTTTGGAGAGTAAGAGGTAAACTCGACGAACGAGGGCAGCAAACTTCACCAAGGGGTGTGCATAGTGATGAGCATATCGCCAAAGACTCGTTTGGCAAACCCAGCAGTAACCCTCACGAACCTTAACAGTCATTCATGGATTTTTATACAACATATGACAGGCCCATCTTGCAATATGCAGCACCAGCACTGCACACACACCTAATAAAGCATGTTAATTAATAGCTAGATACAATGCAGAAGTCTGCAAGCAAATTCCAGTGGTAAGGCGAATGAACAAAGAGAAGAGGCTAAAGGAAATGAACCTGACAACATTAAAGGACAGAACAACCAGGAAAGACATGACAACATGCAAAATATTCGGTGGGGTTAATAGGATGGACTGAGATAAACTAGGAAGCGGAAAACAGAGTTGGATGTTAAAGACGCAGATGCGCCATAGGGATTTTTCGGCTTCAAAACTGTCAGCATGTAGAATGACAGACCTGAATGAAAGAGTAATCGAGACAGGCATCATGCATACTAGTTTTATTTGAGAAGGTATGAAAGAGACCACGAGGCTAGGAAGGCGTGAATCTGTCATACGGCAAGTTGAGTGGCAGGAAAAAAAATAGGTGAGATTCAATCCCTGCAACCACAAGTAGGAGAGTACAGGTGAGTACACAACAACAGTGTTGACAGAATAGTTGAGACATGTGAGCTGAGGTCAAGGAATACCTCAGTATGTGTACAGTGAGTCGCACTCAGCTTTTTCTTGGTAAACTAAATTACAACTAACAACTTCCGAGAGATGCTTTGTCGTTGAAAAAAGGGCTCTTGATTTGAGAAATCAGAGCTGAATTAATTGTTTCTTAACGTTGCATTATAATATTCATTTACAGTCCTTCATTTCAACTTAATTCGAGTTCATAGACAATGTCGTTGAGGGAGGCGAGGATAGATTTATTGTGAAGGTTGCATGACCCTGGTGGTTTAGCGCTTAGTTTTGATTATAATAATAATGTGGGGAGTTACAGACAGGGGCCTCTGATGCTGACCTGATTCAACAGTGTTGTCTGTGAACCTCTCCTGTCAGACCCTCCGTAGTTCAGTAGTAAGGCACATCTTAGGACCATGGTTCAAATTCCCGGTCCAGTTTTCTGTTTATATATCTATCTATCTATCTATCTATCTATCTATCTATCTATCTATATATTTTTTTTTCAACAAGTCGGCCGTCTCCCACCGATGCAGGGTGACCCAAAAAAGAAAGAAAATCCCCCAAAAAAGAAAATACTTTCATCATTCAACACTTTCACCACACTCACACATTATCACTGCTTTTGCAGAGGTGCTCAGAATACAACAGTTTAGAAGCATATACGTATAAAGATACACAACATATCCTTCCAAACTGCCAATATCCCAAACCCCTCCTTTAAAGTGCAGGCATTGTACTTCCCATTTCCAGGACTCAAGTCCGACTATATGAAAACAACCGGTTTCCCTGAATCCCTTCACTAAATATTACCCTGCTCACACTCCAACAGATCGTCAGGTCCCAAGTATCATTCGTCTCCATTCACTCCTATCTAACACGCTCATGCACGCTTGCTGGAAGTCCAAGCCCCTCGCCCACAAAACCTCCTTTACCCCCTCTTTCCAACCCTTTCGAGGACGACCCCTACCCCTCCTTCCTTCCCCTATAGATTTATATGCTTTCCATGTCATTCTACTTTGATCCATTCTCTCTAAATGACCAAACCACCTCAACAACCCCTCTTCTGCCCTCTGACTAATACTTTTATTAACTCCACACCTTCTCCTAATTTCCACACTCCGAATTTTCTGCATAATATTTACACCACACATTGCCCTTAGACAGGACATCTCCACTGCCTCCAACCGTCTTCTCGCTGCTGCATTTACCACCCAAGCTTCACATCCATATAAGAGTGTTGGTACTACTATACTTTCATACATTCCCTTCTTTGCCTCCATAGATAACGTTTTTTGACTCCACATATACCTCAACGCACCACTCACCTTTTATCCCTCATCAATTCTATGATTAACCTCATCCTTCATAAATCCATCCGCCGACACGTCAACTCCCAAGTATCTGAAAACATTCACTTCTTCCATACTCCTCCTCCCCAATTTGATATCCAATTTTTCTTTATCTAAATCATTTGATACCCTCATCGCCTTACTCTTTTCTATGTTCACTTTCAACTTTCTACCTTTACACACATTCTCAAACTCATCCACTAACCTTTGCAATTTTTCTTTAGAATCTCCCATAAGCACAGTATCATCAGCAAAAAGTAACTGTGTCAATTCCCATTTTGAATTTGATTCCCCATAATTTAATCCCACCCCTCTCCCGAACACCCTAGCATTTACTTCTTTTACAACCCCATCTATAAATATATTAAACAACCATGGTGACATTACACATCCCTGTCTAAGACCTACTTTTACCGGGAAGTAAGCGCCTTCTCTTCTACACACCCTAACCTGAGCCTCACTATCCTCATAAAAGCTCTTTACAGCATTTAGTAACTTACCACCTATTCCATATACTTGCAGCATCTGCCACATTGCTCCTCTATCCACTCTATCATATGCCTTTTCTAAATCCATAAATGCAATAAAAACTTCCCTACCTTTATCTAAATACTGTTCACATATATGCTTAAATGTAAACACTTGATCTACACATCCCCTACCCACTCTGAAGCGTCCCTGCTCATCCGCAATCCTACATTCTGTCTTACCTCTTATTCTTTCAATTATAACCCTACCGTATACTTTTCCTGGTATACTCAGTAAACTTATTCCTCTATAATTTTTACAATCTCTTTTGTCCCCTTTCCCTTTATATAAAGGGACTATACATGCTCTCCGCCAATCCCTAGGTACCTTCCCCTCTTTCATACATTTATTAAACAAAAGTACCAACCACTCCAACACTATATCTCCCCCTGCTTTTAACATTTCTGTCATGATCCCATCAGTTCCAGCTGCTTTTCCCCCTTTCATTCTACGTAATGCCTCACGTATCTCCACCACACTTACATTCTGCTCTTCTTCACTCCTAAAAGATGGTATACCTCCCTGGCCAGTGCATGAAATTACCGCCTCCCTTTCTTCCTCAACATTTAAAAGTTCCTCAAAATATTCTCGCCATCTACCTAATACCTCCCTCTCCCCATCTACTAACTCCCCTACTCTGTTTTTAACTGACAAATCCATACTTTCCCTAGGCTTTCTTAACTTTTTTAACTCACTCCAAAATTTTTTCTTATTTTCATTAAAAATTCTTGACAGTGCCTCTCCCACTCTATCATCTGCTCTCCTTTTGCACTCTATCTCCACTCTCTTCACCTTTCTTTTACTCTCCATATACTCTGCTCTTCTTATAACACTTCTGCTTTGTAAAAACCTCTCATAAGCTACCTTTTTCTCTTTTATCACACCCTTTACTTCATCATTCCACCAATCACTCCTCTTCCCTCCTGCCCCCACCCTCCTATAACCACAAACTTCTGCCCCACATTCTAATACTGCATATTTAAAACTATTCCAACCCTCTTCAACCCCCCCCACTACTCATCTTTGCACTAGCCCACTATTACAACCTAGGATTTCAAATGGCCTGTTATCCCAGGTGTAATGGGAGCAAATAAACACAGTAGAAAAAGTTTAGACTTATATTATCCTTCACCAATTTATAACAGCAATATGTACACTATGTACAGTGATAAATATAGTGCACTCCACGGTAAGCAAGGCAGAAATAGAAGCCACAAGATAGCAGACCGTGCTTCAACCAGCTCTAGAATGGGAATGACAAGGGCAGACAGGAGAGCGGTATCCACATAACCTCTGCGATTGTCAATCCCACCTTCTTATTGGCTAGAACCTGGTCACTAGTTGAACGATGGGGCCCCATCATCAACTCTTAGCAACCTGGTTCGCTGGTTGGGGGAGATAGCCTGTAAATGAGGGTGTGTCCATGCGCCGAATAAAGGTTACGTACTCTTTGCATGCCACACCCACCTTTCTGCCAATAGTCGCTTATATCTCGCCCGAACTTCCTCCTCCCTTAGTTTATACACTTTCACCTCCCTCTTACTTGTTGTTGCCACCTTCCTCTGTTCCCATCTACCTCTTACTCTAACTGTAGCTACAACTAAATAATGATTCGTTATATCAGTTGCCCCTCTATAAACATGTACATCCTGGAGCCTACCCATCAACCTTTTATCCAACAATACATAATCTAACAAACTACTTTCATTACGTGCTACATCATACCTTGTATATTTATTTATCCTCTTTTTCATAAAATATGTATTACTTATTACCAAATTTCTTTCTACACATAGCTCAATTAAAGGCTTCCCATTTACATTTACCCCTGGCACCCCAAATTTACCTACTACTCCCTCCATAACATTTTTACCCACTTTAGCATTAAAATCCCCAACCACCATTACTCTCACACTTGATTCAAAACTCCCCACGCTATCTATATATATATATATATATATATGTATATATATATATATATATATATATATATATATATATATATATATATATATATATATATATATATATATATATATATATATATATATATATATATATATATATATATATATATATATATATATATATATATATATATATATATATATATATATTAATATGCCTTATTATTCTTTGTAAATGATGCTAGAATTCATATGAGATCGTCGTTCACTGAGGTCACAATGAACTCAGGGAACTCGGAGATCTGGAGAATATACAGTGAACTTTCACTGCTCATGTAAATTCAGTCAAGTACCTAAAGTATTAGGAACATCTGAAGTCCTTCGACCTGTACTTTGTACACCCGGAAAATTCTATTGGGATTGGTATCAAACTTGTTCCTCAAAATCACTCCCTACGACAGCAAGAGGCTTGACGGACGGTGCAAAATACTGGAAATGAAGAACAGGGGGATAACTCAGTGTAAGACCAAGACTTCAACGTCCTTGACACATAAGTTATCAATAACCCCCTGGCTGTCTTCAAGAGGAACCTTGATGATCCTCTAGTTGGTGCCTGATTAGCCGGGTTGTGGTGCATATATTTGGACCGAATGCGACTAGCACCCAGACCTTGATTACTCAGGTAATTACCCCCGGGACCCGGGGGCAATTACCCCCGGAATCGACTACATGTAAGCTACAGACAAATACAGTGTAGCTATGGGGGCAATAAATTCTACGGACATCGCCCGTTAACTTTCACAAACTTAATGTATACAGTAGTGTTTAGGTTGAGCTCTACTCCTGTATCATACATACACTTATACATGCACACACACATAATATAAGAATGTATACATACACAAGTAAACATACTAACACATATATATTTGCAAACACATACATTTGCATAAGTATAAAACGCACTGGTACACATGCGTAAACATATGTATGCAAAAGCACAAATATACATACAAAAAAAAGAATATATACACAAACGTATACAAACGTACATGTATACATGGGCGCACATATACATGGGCGCACATATACACACACGTGCTGAAGCAGCTGTGGGATACTCGAGATAAAGTTCTTATATCGCTTAGCGACCCAGGCGTTGTTATGCAGCTCCTAGGTCTCTTGTGTGCGTTGATCTACAGCTCCTGGGTCTCTTGTGTGCGTTGATCTACAGCTCCTGGGTCTCTTGTGTGCATTGATCTACAGCTCCTGGGTCTCTTGTGTGCGTTGATCTACAGCTCATGGGTCTCTTGTGTGCGTTGATCTACAGCTCCTGGGTCTCTTGTGTGCGTTGATCTACAGCTCCTGGGTCTCTTGTGGGCGTTGATCTACAGTTCCTGGGTCTCTTGTGTGCGTTGATCTACAGTTCCTGGGTCTCTTGTGTGCGTTGATCTACAGCTCCTGGGTCTCTTGTGTGCGTTGATCTACAGCTCCTGGGTCTCTTGTGTGCGTTGATCTACAGCTCCTGGGTCTCTTGTGTGCGTTGATCTACAGCTCCTGGGTCTCTTGTGGGCGTTGATCTACAGTTCCTGGGTCTCTTGTGTGCGTTGATCTACAGCTCCTGGGTCTCTTGTGTGCGTTGATCTACAGCTCCTTGGTCTCGTGTGTGCGTTGATCTACAGCTCCTGGGTCTCTTGTGTGCGTTGATCTACAGCTCATGGGTCTCTTGTGTGCGTTGATCTACAGCTCCTGGGTCTCTTGTGTGCGTTGATCTACAGCTCCTGGGTCTCTTGTGTGCGTTGATCTACAGCTCCTGGGTCTCTTGTGGGCGTTGATCTACAGCTCCTGGGTCTCTTGTGTGCGTTGATCTACAGCTCCTGGGTCTCTTGTGTGCGTTGATCTACAGCTCCTGGGTCTCTTGTGTGCGTTGATCTACAGCTCATGGGTCTCTTGTGTGCGTTGATCTACAGCTCCTGGGTCTCTTGTGTGCGTTGATCTACAGCTCATGGGTCTCTTGTGTGCGTTGATCTACAGCTCATGGGTCTCTTGTGTGCGTTGATCCACAGCTCCTGGGTCTCTTGTGTGCGTTGATCTACAGCTCATGGGTCTCTTGTGTGCGTTGATCTACAGCTCCTGGGTCTCTTGTGTGCGTTGATCTACAGCTCCTGGGTCTCTTGTGTGCGTTGATCTACAGCTCCTGGGTCTCTTGTGTGCGTTGATCTACAGCTCATGGGTCTCTTGTGTGCGTTGATCTACAGCTCCTGGGTCTCTTGTGAGCGTTGATCTACAGCTCCTGGGTCTCTTGTGGGCGTTGATCTACAGTTCCTGGGTCTCTTGTGTGCGTTGATCTACAGCTCCTGGGTCTCTTGTGTGCGTTGATCTACAGCTCCTGGGTCTCTTGTTTGCGTTGATCTACAGTTCCTGGGTCTCTTGTGTGCGTTGATCTACAGCTCCTGGGTCTCTTGTGGGCGTTGATCTACAGTTCCTGGGTCTCTTGTGTGCGTTGATCTACAGCTCCTGGGTCTCTTGTGTGCGTTGATCTACAGCTCCTGGGTCTCTTGTGTGCGTTGATCTACAGCTCCTGGGTCTCTTGTGTGCGTTGATCTACAGCTCATGGGTCTCTTGTGTGCGTTGATCTACAGCTCCTGGGTCTCTTGTGTGCGTTGATCTACAGCTCATGGGTCTCTTGTGTGCGTTGATCTACAGCTCCTGGGTCTCTTGTGTGCGTTGATCTACAGCTCCTGGGTCTCTTGTGTGCGTTGATCTACAGCTCATGGGTCTCTTGTGTGCGTTGATCTACAGCTCCTGGGTCTCTTGTGTGCGTTGATCTACAGCTCCTGGGTCTCTTGTGTGCGTTGATCTACAGTTCCTGGGTCTCTTGTGGGCGTTGATCTACAGCTCCTGGGTCTCTTGTGTGCGTTGATCTACAGCTCCTGGGTCTCTTGTGTGCGTTGATCTACAGCTCCTAGGTCTCTTGTGTGCGTTGATCTACAGCTCCTGGGTCTCTTGTGTGCGTTGATCTACAGCTCCTGGGTCTCTTGTGTGCGTTGATCTACAGCTCCTGGGTCTCTTGTGTGCGTTGATCTACAGCTCCTGGGTCTCTTGTGTGCGTTGATCTACAGCTCATGGGTCTTGTGTGCGTTGATCTACAGCTCCTGGGTCTCTTGTGTGCGTTGATCTACAGCTCCTGGGTCTCTTGTGTGCGTTGATCTAC
>NC_091348.1:4924127-4931627 GCF_038502225.1 Cherax quadricarinatus
CGTGGAGGGCAGAAATGATGGAGAAGGCGATGTAGAACTTTGTGAACACGTCAGCACAAAACAAGAGAGAAAGTGGATGAACCCGAAAACTTAGCTCAAGTATTTACCCTAAGTGCATCTGATGTAGGCAAAATAGAATGTGAAAGGCCTCTGGACGACAGCAACCATACAATGCTGAATTTCGAATGTATTGTGGAAGTACATCTCACGGGAAGAATAACAGGTGAAGGACTGGAGAACTGGATTTCAGAAAAGGAAACTCTGCAGGGATGAAATAATTCGTGAGTGAGATGCAGTGAGAAAGAGACCTGGAAAGAAAGTCAACAAATGAACGATGGAGGACCTGACCAAACAGTGATGGAAGGCAAAGGAAAACTTTAGACCCAGAAGAAGAAAAGGCAATAGTAATGAATAAAAGTGCTCGTGGTTTAAGTAAAATATGAAGAGAAGGGAAATAATAGAGGTGCAAGAGCAATGGAAAAAAATATAAAAAAGTGAGGGACAAATGAAAACTCAGGAGTGAGCAAAGGAGCCAGAACTGTATATATACGAGTTACGAAGTGAGTATCACTTTCGGAATGATATAACATAATCAAAACTACAGTACAGCAACGTCAGAAGAAAGATGGCGGTAAAAGATCAAGTAATAAAACGAGAAATTACAAGGAAGTCTGTAGTTAGCCGAAAAATGATTTGGAGGTGTCAGTAGAAGTTTATCTTTAGAGATTCAAAGAGAAGAAATCAATAGTCAGACACGGTAGTCCATGCATACAACAGAGTAAGAGGTGAATAAACTTCAAAGTGAGGTGCATGGATCAGAGGTAACGGAATTTGATTAAGTGTCATCATGGATTCTGCAAGAGAGTGCAGAGGCACTGTTTGGACTTTTAACTAAAACCTAAACTATGTCAATATATACAAGTGCCAGAGATCTGGAAAACAGGAAATGTAATCTCAGTATTTAAAAAAGAAGATAGACTGAAGACGATAATAGGAAAGAGAATGGTGGAGCACTTAGAGAGAAATGGCTTCGTGAACGACCAGGATGAGACAGGCGAACCTAGAAGTAAGCAACCAGCACAGGCTTGTCTCACAACTCTCCTTCTGCTTTATGACAAAATAAGAGAAGTGAGAAAGGAGGGAGAGAGAGAGAGAGAGAGAAAGAGATGGGCGAACTGCACGCGCCTTGACTGCCAGAAGTTACATACCATCACACCTCACATGAGGAGCAGGCAGGTATAACAGGGAATGCACTATACCGGATCAAAGAACACATTTTGGGAAGAGACAAAGATTGGTTGCTTGAGGAGAGGTGCCAGAGAGGGCAAGTGTAAGATGTGGTGCTTGAGGAGAGGTGCCAGAGAGGGCAAGTGTAAGATGTGGTGCTTGAGGAGAGGTGCCAGAGAGGGCAAGTGGAAGATGTGGTGCTTGAGGAGAGGTGCCAGAGAGGGCAAGTGGAAGATGTGGTGCTTGAGGAGAGGTGCCAGAGAGGGCAAGTGGAAGATGTGGTGCTTGAGGAGAGGTGCCAGAGAGGGCAAGTGGAAGATGTGGTGCTTGAGGAGAGGTGCCAGAGAGGGCAAGTGGAAGATGTGGTACTTGAGGAGAGGTGCCAGAGAGGGCAAGTGGAAGATGTGGTGCTTGAGGAGAGGTGCCAGAGAGGGCAAGTGGAAGATGTGGTGCTTGAGGAGAGGTGCCAGAGAGGGCAAGTGGAAGATGTGGTGCTTGAGGAGAGGTGCCAGAGAGGGCAAGTGGAAGATGTGGTGCTTGAGGAGAGGTGCCAGAGAGGGCAAGTGGAAGATGTGGTGCTTGAGGAGAGGTGCCAGAGAGGGCAAGTGGAAGATGTGGTGCTTGAGGAGAGATGCCAGAGAGGGCAAGTGGAAGATGTGGTACTTGAGGAGAGGTGCCAGAGAGGGCAAGTGGAAGATGTGGTGCTTGAGGAGAGGTGCCAGAGAGGGCAAGTGGAAGATGTGGTGCTTGAGGAGAGGTGCCAGAGAGGGCAAGTGGAAGATGTGGTGCTTGAGGAGAGGTGCCAGAGAGGGCAAGTGGAAGATGTGGTGCTTGAGGAGAGGTGCCAGAGAGGGCAAGTGGAAGATGTGGTACTTGAGGAGAGGTGCCAGAGAGGGCAAGTGGAAGATGTGGTGCTTGAGGAGAGGTGCCAGAGAGGGCAAGTGGAAGATGTGGTGCTTGAGGAGAGGTGCCAGAGAGGGCAAGTGGAAGATGTGGTGCTTGAGGAGAGGTGCCAGAGAGGGCAAGTGGAAGATGTGGTGCTTGAGGAGAGGTGCCAGAGAGGGCAAGTGGAAGATGTGGTGCTTGAGGAGAGGTGCCAGAGAGGGCAAGTGGAAGATGTGGTACTTGAGGAGAGGTGCCAGAGAGGGCAAGTGGAAGATGTGGTGCTTGAGGAGAGGTGCCAGAGAGGGCAAGTGGAAGATGTGGTGCTTGAGGAGAGGTGCCAGAGAGGGCAAGTGGAAGATGTGGTGCTTGAGGAGAGGTGCCAGAGAGGGCAAGTGGAAGATGTGGTGCTTGAGGAGAGGTGCCAGAGAGGGCAAGTGGAAGATGTGGTACTTGAGGAGAGGTGCCAGAGAGGGCAAGTGGAAGATGTGGTGCTTGAGGAGAGGTGCCAGAGAGGGCAAGTGGAAGATGTGGTGCTTGAGGAGAGGTGCCAGAGAGGGCAAGTGGAAGATGTGGTGCTTGAGGAGAGGTGCCAGAGAGGGCAAGTGGAAGATGTGGTGCTTGAGGAGAGGTGCCAGAGAGGGCAAGTGGAAGATGTGGTGCTTGAGGAGAGGTGCCAGAGAGGGCAAGTGGAAGATGTGGTGCTTGAGGAGAGGTGCCAGAGAGGGCAAGTGGAAGATGTGGTACTTGAGGAGAGGTGCCAGAGAGGGCAAGTGGAAGATGTGGTGCTTGAGGAGAGGTGCCAGAGAGGGCAAGTGGAAGATGTGGTGCTTGAGGAGAGGTGCCAGAGAGGGCAAGTGGAAGATGTGGTGCTTGAGGAGAGGTGCCAGAGTGGGCAAGTGGAAGATGTGGTGCTTGAGGAGAGGTGCCAGAGAGGGCAAGTGGAAGATGTGGTGCTTGAGGAGAGGTGCCAGAGAGGGCAAGTGGAAGATGTGGTGCTTGAGGAGAGGTGCCAGAGAGGGCAAGTGGAAGATGTGGTGCTTGAGGAGAGGTGCCAGAGAGGGCAAGTGGAAGATGTGGTGCTTGAGGAGAGGTGCCAGAGAGGGCAAGTGGAAGATGTGGTGCTTGAGGAGAGGTGCCAGAGAGGGCAAGTGGAAGATGTGGTGCTTGAGGAGAGGTGCCAGAGAGGGCAAGTGGAAGATGTGGTGCCTGACAGGACTCAGCGGTGAGGGCGACGCTCTTTTTGGTACATGTGAATGACATACAAGAAAATATATAGAGCAAATGATGTGGCATTAATAAAAAAAATAAAAAACTTTTAAGAACAAGGAAAGACTACAAATCAACAAGCTGCATAACTGATAAGACAGATTCCTCCTGTAATTTAAACCCAACAAATGAACGGTTATGAAAAATAGGGAAAGGGGCAAGAAGACCCGAAACTGGGTACTGACTCCAGGGACGGAGGCTGCAGCCCTCACTCAGGAGGAAAGATCTCGGGATGAGCTTAGTGCCGAGCAGCTCACCAGAGATACACATCGATTGAATAACCTCTACAGTAAATGTTAGTTTGGAATCTCAACTAAGATGTGTGTACATAGATACAGACACAGAGAGATACACAGTGAAGAGGCGGAGCCAGAAGCCGAGCCTCGACCCCTGTAGCCGAGCCTCGACCCCTGTAGCCGAGCCTCGACCCCTGTAGCCGAGCCTCGACCCCTGTAGCCACAATTAGGTAAGTACAACTAGGTGAATACACACACACACACACACACACACACAGACACACACACAGACACTCACACACACACACACACACACACACACACACACACACACACACACGCACACACGCACGGACACACACACGCACACACACACACACACACACACACACACACACACACACACACACTCACACACACACACACACACACACACACACACACACACGCACACACGCACACACACACACACACACACACACACATACACACACACACACACACACACACACTGTTACAAAAAAACGAGATTCTAAAAGCTTTGAGATCTCCAGTGAATACTAGAAAGGACTGCCCTTCTAGCATCCAGCCTGTTACTGGGTTTTTGTAACAAGTAGTCAGTATCCTTGTCCAATTATCCATTAGAATTCAATATTATTCAATAGTGCTTCAGGATTACATCTGGTAGGCTACTAACTAGAGAAATTAAAATTTAATAAATTTATTAAGTCTAAAGGTATATTATCAAATTAAATTAAATTAAATTAATCACAGAAATCAAAATAATATCACTTCTCTCGTGTACAGTATTATTGTGCTGAAAGCACATATCACATTTATAATTCTTAAGTACCGTCTGGTACATTAACATTTAATAAGATATTACAAATATGTACAAGTATGTGTATGCGTGTAAGTGCTCTAAGTAGTTCGTTATGTCTCACGACTCAACTAAGACTTAAACAAGTGACTGACAAAGTCCTATAATAAACTAACTTCTTGACTGACTGGCAACCAGAACAGTCTGCTTGAACAATAAAAAGAATGCTAAACCCAATAGCAATACAAAAAGCAACTGCAACACAGAATCAGGAACAAGGAGATAATATAACGACACTAAGTAGGGACCATCAGCAGATCCTCCACAAGTCACAAAACTCCCATACTACTGAATCTAAGTTCAGCATAAGAAAATCCCCGACTGTGACAATACACAGAAACCAGTACAAGTTAGGTCATAAGCTATAGTTCAGGACCTGAGATGCTCGGAGTGTCTAAGCGACACACAACCTCAGTACAACGTCGAAAATCACTAAGTCTATACAATGTTCTGTGAACAGAGTTCTACAGAACTAACAAGAATAATGAGACAGACAATCTGTCCAACCACCAAGCGAGTCTAGAGCAGACTGAATACTTCAGGCGAGGTGAGGACACCCCCCCTCGATCACGTGATAGCTCTGTGGGTTGCTGTCACTGCCCAACAAGAAGCCGGCAGGGAAACAAGCAAAGAGCGATAATTACAGTAGTTAGACAATCAAGACTTGAACTGAGCACATAATATGTTACATCCTACCTAACAACATAACTATGTTAAATAACAATATAAAACAATACATTTACGATTTAGCTATTATCGCAAATATAAGCAATATAAAATTAAATGAAAAGGTAATAATTATTTATATACATAATAATCATTGCAACCCATTCAGGGGTTGCAACACACACACACACACACACACACACACACACACACACACAT
Source organism: Cherax quadricarinatus (assembly GCF_038502225.1). Lineage (NCBI taxonomy): Eukaryota > Metazoa > Arthropoda > Malacostraca > Decapoda > Parastacidae > Cherax > Cherax quadricarinatus. The sequence continues at coordinate 4,929,507 of NC_091348.1, forward strand.
ATTTATAGCATGCAAAGTTATGGAGACGATTAACAGAAGAAAAGTGCTGGAGCACCTAGAAAGGAATGAGTTTATCAGAGACAACCAGCACGGATTCAGGGATGGGAAATAATGTGTCATAAACCTACTTGACTTCTATGACAAGGTGACAGCAGTAAGACAAGAGAGAGAGAGAGAGAGAGAGAGAGAGAGAGAGAGAGAGAGAGAGAGAGAGAGGAGTGGGTAGACTGCGTCTTTTTGGACTGTAAGAAGCCTTTTGACACAGTTTCACACACGAAATTAGCGCAAAAGTTGAAGGACCAGGCAGGTATAACAAGGAAGGCACTGCAATGGATCAAAGAAAACCTGACAGGATCCACACATAGCTTTAAGATGAGATACGATAAGGCTCATGGAGCAGGGAGAGAGTGGACCTATTAACGACCAGTGAAGAGGCAGGACCAGGAGCTATGACTTGACCTCTGCAACCACAATTTCATGAGTACAATTAGGTGAGTACACACACACACACACACACATACACGAGAGTAGTACAAGAGCCAGATATGAATATGCTTAGGTAAGGAGGGAGGCCCAACGAAAGTGCGAAAATGACACAGCTGCGAAAGTCAAGTCTGACCCGAAGCTGTTGTACAATCACATCAGGAGGAAAACAACAGTCAAGGCACCAGGTAATTAGGCTGAGGAAGGAAGGAGGGGAGATCACAAGAAAGGACCGAGAAGTATGTGAGGAGCTCAACATGATATTCAAAGAAGTGTTCACAGAGGAGACAGAAAGGACTCCAGAAAGATGAAGTGGGGGGTACACCATCAAGTGATGGACACAATTCATGCAACCGAGGAGGAGAAGAGACTGCTAAGTGAACTGGATACCTCAAAGGTGATGGGGCCGGGTAACATCTCTCCGTGGGTCTTGAGAGAGGAAGTAGAGGCACTCTGTGTACCACTATCAACAATCTTCAACACATCTATCGAAACAGGACAACTACCTGAGGTATGGAAGACAGAAAATGTAATACCAATTTTTTAAAAAAGGAGACAGACATACAACATTAAATTGCAGACCAGTGTCACTGACATGTATTGTATGGAAAATCCTGGAGAAGATTATCAGGAGAAGAGTGGTGGAGCATCTAAAGAGGAATGAGCTTATAAACGACAACCAGGACTACAGAGGCATCTGGACAGGCTGCAGGCCTGGTCCAGCAACTGGCTTCTGGAGTTTAACCCCACCAAGTGCAAAGTCATGAAGGTCGGAGAGGGGCAAAGAAGACCGCAGACAGAGTACAGTCCAGTGGGCAAGAGACGATAAAGCTAACTCAACAAAGTGTGTGTATAATACCAAGCACATCTAAGGCACACATCAACCAGATAACTGCTGCAGCATATGGGCGACTAATGAACCCAGGAATAGCATTCCGGCATCTCAGTAAGGAATCGTTCGGGACTCTGTACACCGTGTACGTCAGGCCCATATTGAAATATTCAGCTCTAGTTTGGAACTAACACCTAGCCAAGCACATTAGAAAACTACAGAAAGTGCAAAGGTTTGCAACGAGACTAGTCCCGGAGTTAAGGGGCATGTCCTACGAGGAGAGGTTAAGGGAACTCGACCTGACGACACTGGAGGAGAGGAGAGATAGGGGGGACATGATAACGACATACAAAATACTGAGATGAATTGACAAGGTGGACAAAGACAGAATGTTCCAGAGATGGGACACAGCAACAAGAGGACACAGATGGAAGTTGAAGACACAGATGAATCACAGGGATGTTAGGAAGTATTTCTTGTTGCAACCCCTGAATGGGTTGCAATGTATATGTATATATTATATTATCTTTTCATATAATTTTATATTGCTTATATTTGTGATAATAGCTAAATCGTAAATATATTGCTTTATATTATTATTTGACTTAGTTATGTTGTTAGGTAGGATGTAACACATATATTATGTGCTCAGTTCAAGTCTTGATTGTCTAACTACTGTAATTATCGCTCTTTGCTCGTTATTCTGCCGGCTTCTGTTGCTGGGCAGTAACTGTCCACGGAGCTATCACGTGATAGAGGGGTGGGGGGTGTCCTCACCTCGCCTGAAGTATTCAGTCTGGTCGAGA